>NC_133335.1:242673040-242758634 GCF_042186555.1 Aquarana catesbeiana
GCTTCCAATGAATCTACTGAATGCATACAATGGATAACGCAGCAGAATTATATTATCTGTGCAGGGAAGTTATGTATGAAGAAGAACTCTTTATTATAAAATATTATATATTATTCATATTATATACTGTAAAGGTGTATCTTCAAAGTCAGGGAGAGAAAATCTGCCCTAAACATGATCTGCCTATGAGAAAAGCCTTTGATGGAAGCTGCCGCCATTGACTGACTCCCAGGCTGTACACTAGTATTAGAGCCGGTGATAGGAGAGCCCCACATTCAGGATCCTGCCCTGGATTGGCACCTTCCATTAGAGACAGAGAACTCTTGGCTTGTTGCCTGTATTTATTATTCAAGAAGTATCTGCAGGTTAAATCCATTTGTGGTACAAATTTTTCCTGCAGAAAACATAAGCATTTCTGCTGAATCCTAAGAAGATTGCATCATGGATGTGCAGGAACTACTAGAATACATGCACTATATTACCAAAAGTATTGGGACACCTGCCTTTACACGGACGTGAACTTTAATGACCTCCCACTCTTATGCCCCGTACACACAGTCGGATTTTCCGATGGAAAATGTCCGATCGGAGCGTGTTGTCGGAAATTCTCGACCGTGTGTGGGCTCCATCGGACATTTTCCATCGGATTTTCCGACACACAAAGTTGGAGAGCAGGAGATAAAATTTTCCGACAACAAAATCCGTTCTCGGAAATTCCGATCGTGTGTACACAAATCCGACGGACAAAGTGCCACGCATGCTCAGAATAAATAAAGAGATGAAAGCTATTGGCCACTGCCCCGTTTATAGTCCCGACGTACGTGTTTTACGTCACCGCGTTTAGAGCGATCGGATTTTCCGACAACTTTGTGTGACCGTCTGTATGCAAGACAAGTTTGAGCCAACATCCGTCGGGAAAAATCCTAGGATTTTGTTGTCGGAATGTCCGATCAATGTCCGACCGTGTGTACGCCCTATTAGTCCGTAGGGTTCAATATTGAGTTGGCTCCGCCCTTTGCAGCTATAACAGCTTCATCTCTTCTGGGAAGGCCGTCCACAAGGTTTAGGAGGGTGTCTATGGGAAGGTTTGACCATTCTTCCAGAAGAGCATTTGTGAGGTCAGGCACTGATGTTGGATGAGAAGGCTTGGCTCGCAGTCTCCACTCTAATTCATCCCAAACGTGTTCTATCGGGTTGAGCTCAGGACTCTGTGCAGGCCAGTCAAGTTCCTCCACCCCACACTCGCTCATCCATGTCTTTATGGACCTTGCTTTGTGCACTGGTGGGCAGTCATGTTGGAACAGGAAGGGGCCGTCCCCAAACTCCTCCCACAAAGTTAGGAGCATGAAATTGTCCAAAATGTCTTGGTATGCTGACGCCTTAAGAGTTCCCTTCACTGGAACTAAGGGGCCAAACCCAACCCCTGAAAACCCCCCCACACCATAATCCCCCCTCTCCCCCACACCATAATCCCCCCTCTCCCCCACACCATAATCCCCCCCCCCCACCAAATGGTTTGGACCAGTGCACAAAGCAAGGTCCATAAAGACATGGATGAGCGAGTTTGGGGTGGAGGAACTTGACTGGCCTAAACAGAGTCCTGACCTCAACCCGATATAGACAAGGCCGCCATCAGGGGGGTACAGCCCATACACTTGTAAGTGGCCCCAGCATCTGGATCCAGCCCGGCTGACTGGCAGGGATGTGGGAAGGCGGGGGGGCTCTGGCCAGCACCCCTCTGCATGTGGAAACAAGAGCTGGGACTAGGACCACCTTACAAGTAAGGGCTGTTGTGCAGGGGGAGGGGCTGTGTGTGTGTCTGTGTACATGTCTCTGTGTGTGTGTGTGTGTACGTGCATGTCATATAAACACGTGAGTGGTGCTGAGAGCGTACAGGTGTGAAGGGGGGCTGAGAGCGTACAGGTGTGAAGGGGGGCTGAGAGCGTACAGGTGTGAAGGGGGGCTGAGAGCGTACAGGTGTGAGGGGGAGCTGAGAGCATACAGGTGTGAGGGGGAGCTGAGAGCATACAGGTGTGAGGGGGAGCTGAGAGCATGCAGGTGTGAAGGGGGGCTGAGAGCGTACAGGTGTGAAGGGGGGGCTGAGAGAGTACAGGTGTGAAGGGGGGGCTGAGAGCGTACAGGTGTGAAGGGGGGCTGAGAGGGTACAGGTGTGAAGGGGGGCTGAGAGCGTACAGGTGTGAAGGGGGGCTGAGAGCGTACAGGTGTGAAGGGGGGGCTGAGAGCATACAGGTGTGAAGGGGGGCTGAGAGCGTACAGGTGTGAGGGGGGCTGAGAGTGTACAGGTGTGAGGGGGGGCTGAGAGCGTACAGGTGTGAAGGGGGGCTGAGAGAGTACAGGTGTGAAGGGGGGCTGAGAGAGTACAGGTGTGAAGGGGGGCTGAGAGCGTACAGGTGTGAAGGGGGGGCTGAGAGCGTACAGGTGTGAAGGGGGGGCTGAGAGCGTACAGGTGTGAAGGGGGGGCTGAGAGCGTACAGGTGTGAGGGGGGGCTGAGAGCGTACAGGTGTGAGGGGGGGCTGAGAGCGTACAGGTGTGAAGGGGGGGCTGAGAGCGTACAGGTGTGAAGGGGGGCTGAGAGCGTACAGGTGTGAGGGGGGGCTGAGAGCGTACAGGTGTGAGGGGGGGCTGAGAGCGTACAGGTGTGAGGGGGGGTTGAGAGCGTACAGGTGTGAAGGGGGCCTGAGAGAGTACAGGTGTGAAGGGGGGCTGAGAGAGTACAGGTGTGAAGGGGGGCTGAGAGAGTACAGGTGTGAAGGGGGCTGACAGCGTACAGGTGTGAGGGGGGTTGAGAGCGTACGGGTGTGAGGGGGGTTGAGAGCGTACAGGTGTGAGGGGGTTGAGAGTGTACAGGTGTGAGGGGGTTGAGAGCGTACAGGTGTGAGGGGGGCTGAGAGCATACAGGTGTGAGGGGGCTGAGAGTGTACAGGTGTGAATGGGGGCTGAAAGCATACAGGTGTGAAGGGGGGCTGGGAGTAGACATGTGTGAGGGGGCTGAGAGCGTACAGGTGTGAGCGTACAGGTGTGAGGGGGGCTGAGAGCGTACAGGTGTGAGGGGGGCTGAGAGCGTACAGGTGTGAGGGGGGCTGGGAGTAGACATGTGTGAGGAAGCTGAGAGCGTACAGGTGTGAGGGGGGCTGAGAGCGTACAGGTGTGAGGGGAGCTGAGAGCGTACAGGTGTGAGGGGGGCTGAGAGCGTACAGGTGTGAGGGGGGCTGAGAGCGTACAGGTGTGAGGGGGGCTGGGAGCGTACAGGTGTGAGGGGGCTGGGAGCATACAGGTGTGAGGGGGCTGAGAGCTTACAGGTGTGAGGGGGCTGAGAGCTTACAGGTGTGAAGGGGAGCTGAGAGCAGACAGGTGTGAGGGGGGCTGAGGCACTGAAGGACTTGGTGGGACGGCCAGTGTGCGGGACCCTGGGGAATGCTGGTGGTCAGGCCTAAAGCTGCATAAGGGGCTCCACAATTTCTGATGGCTGCCCTGCTGATAGAACACCTTCGGGATGACTTAGAGCGGAGACTGTGAGCCAGGCCTTCTCATCCAACATCATTGCCTGACCTCACAAATGCTCTTCTGGAAGAATGGTCAAACATTCCCATAGACACCCTCCTAAACCTTGTGGACGGCCTTCCCAGAAGAGGTGAAGCTGTTATAGCTGCAAATGGCGGAGCCAACTCAATATTGAACCCTCCGGACTAAGACTGGGAGGTCATTAATGTTCATGTGTGTGTAAAGGCAGGCGTCCCAATACTTTTGGTAATATAGTGTATTAGCACAAAGTACCCCGGCTGGACTGAAAAAACTGGAAATAGTAAGTTAACTGTCAAAAAATTCTGACTACAGGGCAGAGTTGTAGGACCCTTCTGAAGGAGAACTCTGATAATGGATGGTCCTCATGTGATCAGCAGATGGAAGTCTCTTTGTAGACTGGTGTGAGAAATAACATCAACTTCTGGAAATTGGGAACCTCATAACTTCAATGAACAATTAAAGAAAAAAAAAACCTCAAAGGGTATCTATCATTTGCAAAAAAAAATAATAAAATCTATGCTTGGTCCTGGACTCTCCCCGAAGGTCATTTTTATATAAAATTACGGAAAGGAGACCATTTTTGGCCCTGCCCCCATCTTCATGTACATTGGAAGACCAATGGCCACGTCCCATCCTATTGGTGGAGCCCCTGGTCCTTCTGCATAGGAAAACTCGCTCACATTCCAGCACCAAAGACTACGGGGCGTTGGATGTGGCGGCACGGAGTAAATAATACTGTCTTGTGCTTAAACGAAAAAAAAATGGGTGATAGAGAATTTACCAGCTGAAGGTGGATAAAGACATATTTATTGCTTCTGTTACTGCCTGGAGTTTGGCTATAAATGTAAAACGATCCATTAGGGGCAGAATAGATCACCCACTACAATGACCCCCTACTCACTGACTATTGGCCAAAACGTAAAATAATATACAGACACCGCTGAAGGACTGCCTACTCAATACATTGCTGCCCCTCCCCCCATACTAGAAGGTTCGGTTCAGATACACTTGGATATTTCGTAAGGAGGTTGACCGCACTCCAATTGATGGAAAGTCCAATGAAGTTTATTGTAACTAATCCAAAGACATCACAGCTCAACACAAGCAGGGAACATAGATGGTAACGCATTTAAACTTTTATGACTACTACTTGTGTGAAACGCGTTAACCTCTATGTTCCCTGCTTGCTTTGAGCTAACGCGTTTCACACAATATGCGCTTAGTCATAAAAAGTTGAAACGTGTTAACCTCTATGTTCCCTGCTTGCTTTGAGCTAACGCGTTTCACACAATATGCGCTTAGTCATAAAAAGTTGAAACGCGTTAACATCTATATTCCTTGCTTGTGTTGAGCTGTGATGTCTTGGATTATTTACAATAAACTTATTTGGACTTGACATCTGTTGGAGTACAGAGTCCGCTGCTTTACAATATTCAAGTGTATGTGACTGTTCACCATATCAGCCACACAGGGAGTGCATTGTTTTTTTAGAAAGTCGACCAGGTCATAGAATTGTATTGGGAGACTGCTTAGGAACGCACAACCATAGTAAAAAAAAAAAAAGTTTATAAACGAATAAAAACTATTTACATGGAGCACTGCGGCATCATGCTACCTACATCTAAAAGCACCAGGTATTGTTCCAAGTGCAACGAAGGAAGGAACAGTGGGGAGTAGTGGGGGAGGTGCAAATCTGTAGGTCAGAGGGGGTCGGGTTTTACACAGAATTTGTTTATTTTCCTTGAATGAGCCAAGTGACAATGTCTCTAAAAAAATTAAAAGGGAAGCCCAGTCACCAGTCCTTTTTAATAACAATTTTCCGCCAAGTGTAGAAGGGGGGGGGGGGGGGGGGGGGGCTGCACGCTATACACATCAACTGAGTCATTCAAGTCCTAAGATCAGCTTCAGTTCAATCTCCTCCCTTAGACCTCGTCCCTCTGCTGCATTTCACACCGATTGGACTTAATCGTTGAGCCCTTTACGATAAAGCCCTATTGGGGTGAAACGCGTCAGTGGGGGACGAGGTATATGGGACGAGGTTTTGCTGAAGCCGATCTTAGGACTTAAATGACTTGGTTGACATGTACAGCGTGCAGTCCCCACCCCCTTTTCTACGCTTGGTGATTGTACAGCGATCGAGACTTGCTCTACTGGGGCTTTTGCACCTGGCAGCAGTGAACGGAGCCAGCGGGTAAAGAACAAATGGGTTTTAAGGGGTGCTCTCTCCTTGCATGCTTTTGATTTTCCCATAAGAAGTATTTGTGTATTTAACGTCTCTTCGGCATATTATTGTCCTGTAAAAGCCTCCATTGTGAGGACATACAAAAGCCCCGAGACTGCTGATGGTACCGCTATCTTGGATGTGATATCAGCGGCCCCAGAGCTGTCGCTCAAGTGACACCCTGGCACACCTCCAGTACTTAAGAGTATTTCCATGAAGTCTCAATATTAGATGGAGGAATCTAGTAGGCAACTGTAAAAAAAAAAACAAAAAACAACACACACAAACACCTAGTGCATTACCAAAGGTTTATCAGTATAAAGAACAAACAGTCCAATCCGTACTCCCAAAAATAAGAAATATATAGGCGTAGTAATACACCCAATCACAATCCAGTGTGGGTATCACGTGGCCTGACCTAATGCACCACTGCGTTGGCAAGCTGACGAGTTTCGGGGGGATGCACCCCCTTCATCAGCGCTGGCTCTGAGGAAGGGGGTGCATCCCCCGAAACACGTCAGCTTGCCAACGCAGTGGTGCGTCAAAAGTCAGACCACAATACACTGGATCATGATTTGGTGTATACCCCCGAAACACGTCCGCTTGCCAATGCAGTGGTGCCTCAGGCCAGGCCACGTGACACCCACACTGGATCGCGATTTGGCGTATTACTACGCCTATATATTTCCCATTTTTTTGGGAGTACGGATTGGGCTTTTTGTTCTTTAATTTTATATTTATTTTATATTATATTTTATACTCTTTGGTAATGCACTAGGAGTTTGAACCCTTCGGTGTGCTTTTTTTTCCAACAGACACTCTAACATCACTCTTTGCACCTCCCTGTCGGCTATATAAAAGATTAGAAAGGTAGAGGAGGTAAGAAAAGGTAAGGGGCGGAGGAGCTCGGCCAGCTTTTACCTCAATTTTTTTCAGGTTGGTCTTTATAAGAGCTTCATGAGCAGAGAAAAGGGGCAGGCTTAGGCTTTATTTTGTTAAAGATATAGTTACCCATTAGGAAATCTCTGCTTTGTTTAGTTATCTGCACATAGAATGCATAATCTGACAACAAATGGAAACCGATATCATCAGAACGCACCTAACTTCTGATTCTTAACCACTCATCCCATATGTAGAATGCAGGGTAGAGGGGCTCGGTGAAGGTGGAGGTGAAGGTGTATAAGGGTCTGACGGTATCCCCGAGCTCATAAAAGGATAAGGACCCGGCCTTATAATCCAGACAGATCACTATCCTCTGGGAAGAAAATTTGTCAGATAGCTGGATAGATTTACTATCATGCATCACGGAGTATTTCTTATTAGTTTTGCACAAACACCAAGACTTGTCATTGTTCCCGATGTAGGAGTGCTCCCCTTTCCTCTCTATACCGGCATAGGCCACCCCTATCATCCAACTTCCCATCTTACTGGTCTCCACCTCCCAGAAATGCTCCCCCGATGAAAAGCTCTTTGTGCTCAAGACCTGACAATCCTCAAACCTCTCCGGTGAATCTGGGTGTTCTTGGTTCTTCGAATAACACGCCCTTTTCAGGTCATCATCTATTTGGACAAATTTGGCAACTGTGTTGACATCCAACAATATGTCAAGAGCTTCTTCTATGTGGATCTCCTTCTTTAGGCGTGATACCATATTAGATAAACCTGAATGCAGAGTTAGTGAGATCAGATTCTTATCCAGATCACCAGCATTACAGAGAAAGTTACCGTCCTTCTTTGTGTCCTGATGTTCTAATTCCTCGGGATTAGGAAGGTCATTCATTTCCGACTCTTGTTCCTTTAGGACCGCCAGTGAATCTTTGGTGTTGCACAGTTCTTCAATGTACAACATCTTCTTGGATAGCTCACCCTTCTTGATTTCCAGCTGCTGGATCTTCTCAGAGATGGACAGTGATATCTGTTCTTCTTGCCTGCTAATCTCCGACAAGACCCTCTTCTCCAGATCATCCATCTGTTTTCTGAGGTCTCTCAAAAGGGTGGCGATCCTCTCGGTTTCACTGGTCAGTTTTCTCTGCACTTTTTTGTTGTGTCTCTGAAGGGTTTGGACTTCTCTCTCAGCCTGCTCCCTCTTTGAGGTCAGTTCCTCTAGAACGGTTCTCAGTTTCTTCTTTTTCTTCACAGATGCGTCATCCATTGGTTCCACCTTGTGTCCCCTATGTTCTCCAACCAAGCAACAGGTGACACAGATGCAGGTAGAGTCCTCAGTGCAGTAATACTCCAGGATTTTCTTGTGGTTGGGGCATTTTCTGTCTTCCAGGGACGTGGTTGGATCCACCAAGACATGTTCCGGTGACTTGCTGTGTTTTTTTAGGTGCTTGCCGCATAGAGAAGCTTCGCACAGCAGACAGGTCTTCAAAGCAGGAACAGGTGAGTCACAATATGTACAGAAGACCCCGGTCTCCTCCTGATCTGGCCGAGCGGTGAGAAAACACTCGGCGATGTTACGGAGGGTTATGTTTCTGTACAGAGCAGAACGATCCGGAATTTTTTCCCTGCAGTCCGGACAGGAATAGTTTCCGGTCACCTCCTGTTTATCCAGCACATGATCAATGCAGGTCCAGCAGAAGTTGTGTCCACATCTAAGGGTTACGGGATCCTTATAAACATCAAGACAGATGGAGCAGTTCAGTTCTTCTATGAGATCATTGGAATCCATTCTTGTAATAATGGGAGTAAGGATACAAGTGCAAGTTGAATCACTTCTAGAAAATGCCATATAACTCAGAGTTCAAAGGACCTGGTCCAGAATAGTTTAGGTTCTAAAGTGACGGTTGAAGCTGAACTCTAGGCAAATAAAAAAAAAAATAAAGATACAAGTTAATTCAGCTCTGTATTTATCATTACAACATTATGTGCTTTTTTTGTTCAATGGCGTAGTCAACATTTTGAGAAAAAATAAATAAAATTAACCACTTGGAGACCGGCCTTTTTCTGACACTTTTTGTTTGCAAATAAAAATACTTAGAAAACACTATCAAAACACACACACACATATATTATATATATATATATATATATATATATATATATATATATATATATATATATATATATATATATATATATATATATACACATACATATACACAGTATATATAAGATTTGGATGCCATTAAAGTTCATGTGTGTGTAAAGGCAGTAGACGTGCAATTTGTTTAGTCCCGAATTCGTTTTTTAACTAATTTCCGGATTTCCGAATTTTTACATCTCTGAAAATTCAGAAATTGGAAAATTGGAAATTTTGGAAATTCTAAAATCCGAAAATAAGAATGAAAATCTGAGAATTCAAAAGAATAAAAATCCGAATACCTGAAAATCTGAAATAATAACTATTAAATTATAGGTATTGGAATTTCCTTTAAAATTTGTCTGTTAGTGAACGTAACGAGTTTATCCGAAGTTACGAATTATCTGAAATAACGAATGCCGTATGTAAAAGAATGGAACATATCAATCTAATAATAATAATAAATAACAATAATAATAATAATAATAATAATAATAATACCTTTTTATCATTATTATTAATTTGTTCCAATTCCATTTGTTTAGATGCGGCATTCGTTATTTCGGATAATTCGTAACTTCACATAAATTCGTATTCGTTACGTTCACTAACAGCCAAATTTGAAAGGAAATTCCAACACCTATCATTTAATAGTTAGTTATTATTAGTTAGTTATTATATTGAATTTTACTGATTTTCTTTCTTTTTTTCGGATTTTCGAATTTCCGAATTTTTGAATTTTAGAATTTTCCAAAAAAAAGCAAAAAAAAAAAACAAAAAAACGAATGAAACAAAAACACACACATTTTTTGTCAGTGCACGTCTAAAAAGCAGCCGTCCCAATACTATTTGGTGGCAATGGGGCAACATCATATGACTATGTCCCAGAACCAGAGGAGATCCCGCCCACCATCATTCTACTATACGGCGGACGGGAGGAGGTTAAAGAGTCCACTGGCTCTGGTGAGACTTTCACACGTTCAAGGTGGCGGTACACGTCAGAAGTTGAAGCACCTGGTTAGCAGGATTCCTGCCACTATATTGCACTCAAGCTCGGACTTTCTTTCTTTGGACTGATATTTTTTTTTGTACCCTTGAAATCCTACGTTTCATTTATATTAGACACTTTTTTTTTCTCAGACCCACGGCTTTGTACCTACAGCCCTTGCCCCAGACGTGCAATGCACAGGCTCCTGCAGACCTCCAGCCCCAGGTCCATACGATGCTACAGACTTCTTGTTTTTAAAAAGTTTACCAGTGCGGGGAGGTCGCCGATTCTATGCTCCATTGTGGTCCACGTGCCGAGGTGGCAGATGGGACATGTAGTCTTCCATTCTCAGATCTCTGTGAATAGATGTGGCGATTCAGGTAAAGGGGAGAAAGGGAAGTTTGGGGGGGGCCATGGAAATGTTACCATATTTCATGTTACACCCATAGTAATATATGAAGCTGGAGTACCTGATGTGGCCATATATCAGTCCCTGTACAGCAGAGCTCAGAGTGGGAATGGGAGAAGCATCCCAAGGCATACCTTCAAACTTTGGACGTGGGAAAATAAGTGTGGCTAAACTACACTAAATAATGGGTGTGGCTTAAAGGTTAAAAGTGGTTGTAAACCCCAGACACGAAATCTGAACAAAGCATATCCCTCTATAGTGTGTACTTGTCTCAGTCCAGAGCACGAAGTGTCATTCAGTTTTCCATCAAGAGAAAAAAAGGTGACAGGAGAGGACACAGCCTGTGATTGACAGTCTCCGCTCTGTTACTGTGTGAAGGGGGGGGTGGGGGGGGAGGGTGTCCTTTCCCTCCAATCAGCTCTCAGAGTTCTCCTCACCGAGTGTAACTTCAGCTCCCCGCCCCCTGCTTTTCAGAGCTGAGAGATCCTGTAAAAAAACTCTGGACTTTGAACAGAGATGGAGAAGAGGAAGCAGCAGATAAACAGGTACAACTTACGTAGAAGGATTGTTTTTAATCTCCGTGTATCGCCTGAGGCCAGTCACTTCACTGGGGATATGGAAGGCTGGCCATACATTGTACAATTTTCTTATTCAATTTCCTTTAGGATTTACCTTTAAGTACTGCATGTAGTGCGAGGGCCGGCCTGATTGCACACAAACTGAAAGCGTTAAGGCTCAACCTCGTATTGTATGGCTTTTGGTGAATCTAAAAAAAAAAAAAAAAAAAAAAAAATTGTATAATGTATGGCCAGCTAAAGGGTTTACAACCACTTCACCTTCATACTGTATACACTGTACATAGTCTGCAGTCCTCGTATCCACAAATACTCCATAATTACTGTGCTAGGAGTGAGAGTCTCCCTTATATAAACCTAAAGGATCAATAAAACGAAATATACCCAGAGAACCAACACTTTGTCTGAGCCCAACTTACAGAAGAACTTTCATTGATTTGCAAACTGCAGAGCAACGAGCAACTGTTGATAAAAAAACAAAAAAAATAAAAAAATCTTAGATGAGGACTATGTAATACACAACATACTGTATAGAGTGCCGGGGTCAGGTCTCTGTAATGTATCAGCAGTCTGGACAATGCAATATACAACATAATGTACACTACAGAGTGCAGCAGAAATGTGTATGCATCATAGGGCCCTGTACATTGCTTGTCAGGAGGTATAGCAGAGGGGCAGGTGGTACAGCAGAGGGGCAGGAGGTATAGCAGAGGGGCAGGAGGTACAGCAGAGGGGCAGGAGGTACAGCAGAGGGGCAGGAGGTACAGCAGAGGGGCAGGAGGTACAGCAGAGGGGCAGGTGGTACAGCAGAGGGGCAGGTGGTACAGCAGAGGGGCAGAAGGTACAGCAGAGGGGCAAGAGGTAGAGAGGTAGGATATAGAGTAGAAGGTTAGAATGTAGACCAGGGGTCAGGGAATAGAGCAGAGCAGGGGGGGCAGGTGGTACAGCAGGGGGTCGGGAGGTACAGCAGAGGGTTGGAAGGTAGGACAGAGAGGCAGGGTAAAGAGAAGAAGGTCAGGAAGTAGAGTAGAACTGCACAGCAATGAGCAACTGTTGAGAAAAATACACTTTGGCCAGGAATATATACACAACACAGCGGATAAAGTGTAGGGGTCGGATCTAAGTAATGTACCAGCAGTCTGGGCAATGCAATGTACAACATAGCGTACAAAGGGCAGCAGTAACAAGTACTGTATATATCATACATTGCTTTGCCCCCTACATTGCTGGTCAGGAGGCTGAGCAGACCGGGTAGAATAACAAAGTATTGCAGATGGGGCAACTTGTAGGGCAGAGGGGAAGGTGGTAGAACAGTGGAAGAGGAGGGAAGACAGAGGTAGAGCAGAGGGATCTGTGCAGTATGGAGAAGTCCTACCCCTTAATAATTCGGCAGTAGTGCAGTCCTCTCTTTGCAGCTCCTGGCACCCAGAGCAAAGCATTCCTTCTGCAGGGCTGTACTCATAATCTCTGCCTTAGCGGTTCACAATTGACCAAACTCCCTCACCCTAATTGGACTGTGGTGGATGACCTCACACAGCGGGGTCAGGAGTGAGTATGGATAGGCTGTGTTCTCATGAATATGAAGGGTCTCAGTGATGTCACTGGTCTCTAGTGATTGGATAGGCTGTGTTCTCATGAATATGAAGGGTCTCAGTGATGTCACTGGTCTCTAGTGATTGGATAGGCTGTGTTCTCATGAATATGAAGGGTCTCAATGATGTCACTGGTCTCTAGTGATGGATAGGCTGTGTTCTTATGAATATGAAGGGTCTCAGTGATGTCACTGGTCTCTAGTGATGGATAGGCTGTGTTCTCATGAATATGAAGGGTCTCAATGATGTCACTGGTCTCTAGTGATTGGATAGGCTGTGTTCTCATGAATATGAAGGGTCTTGGTGATGTCACTGGTCTCTAGTGATTGGATAGGCTGTGTTCTCATGAATATGAAGGGTCTCGGTGATGTCACTGGTCTCTAGTGATTGGATAGGCTGTGTTCTCATGAATATGAAGGGTCTCGGTGATGTCACTGGTCTCTAGTGATTGGATAGGCTGTGTTCTCATGAATATGAAGGGTCTTGGTGATGTCACTGGTCTCTAGTGATTGGATAGGCTGTGTTCTCATGAATATGAAGGGTCTCGGTGATGTCACTGGTCTCTAGTGATGGATAGGCTGTGTTCTCATGAATATGAAGGGTCTCGGTGATGTCACTGGTCTCTAGTGATGGATAGGCTGTGTTCTCATGAATAAGTTCCCGCCAGTCCCTCTGCTTTCCTATTAAAAGCTGACCAAGCATGAGGGCACAGCGTGGTCAGTTCTCTAGAACTCAGCCTGCTCTGCTCCATTGATCAAACATGTGCTGACACCACCGCCCCCCACCCTCTGCATGGCCATTCCCTGGGAAGATCAGTGTTCTGCTGTGTCCCCTCCCCAAGATGCTTATGAATCTGAGAACAGAGACTATGTGATCATTTTTTTTTAAGTGTATTTATAATGTTTTTTTTATATCTATACACAAATGTTGTGTCTTTCATTTCTATATTCAACTGAATGGGGTGGTTTTTTTTACAAGGTGAAGGTTTACATGTACTATAATGGATATCAAGTGCATAAAATGTTACAGAAAATACTTTTTTACCAAATGCATTGATTGAGAATGGATTGGAAATGCAGGAAGATAATTTGTGCTTCTTAGGATTTAATTGCAGATCATTTAGGAATCTGAACTCTAGGGAGCCGCTGACACACATGAAGAAGATGAATGTAGATGTAGATGTAGACGTAGGTTTGCACTGACTTATAAATAAACCCGTGTATATATATATATATATATATATATATATATATATATATATATATATATATATATATATATATATATATATATATTTCAGATAAACCGGGAACAGATGTTTCTGGTGTTCTGATTTATTTTCCATTAACAGCTCATTCTCCAGCTGAAGTCACAGAAGATCGCATTAGTTCCAGCATTCTACCACTAGAGGTCGCCATCACCCAACACTATAGATGTCTACTGGAGATGCAATGGTTTTGGGTCACCAGTGAAGGTCAGCAAAGGGGAAATTAGAAGCAGATGAACACAAGTTACTACAGAAGGAACTTTGGTTTTCCATATGAGCACTCACGGGCAGTAACAAAATTGCAAGCCCTGTAAACCTCCGCTAACGCAAACGCCGCCTAGGCTGTTGCACATGTTGGTTGACACTGGGAAAGAGAGACCGGGTCTCTTTACTTGCAGCATTTTGCCTGTTGTTGCCCACGTCACACATATGTACAGCGGCAAAGGGGCAAACGCATCACTAGGCGGGCGATGTTTCCGTGCGGAGTGCGCGCTCCCAACCTAGAGGCCGAGATCAGGGTCACACATTCCGCCACTATGGTGGGGAAGGGGGGGCAAAATAGCAGGAAGGCGGCCCGCTGCAGAACATGGACGGGTCCTGCGACTTGCGGGTTTCTTGCGACTTTTGTGATTTAGCATTGCAGTCTATGGCAATGAAATTGCACCAAAGTCACAGAAAAGTAAACTGACCCACCAAGGTAGTAAAGGGCCCCAGGATCAGTGTGAAGGTCCCAAAAACAGATAGAAAGGACCAATGCAAAGGGTCCCAGCGGTCATGGGGGCCCTAAAGTTTCTAGTTACGCCTCTTGTCTCAGGCCCCACTAACGATCGGTAGTTGGCGGGGACCGGCTCCCAAACATGTGACCGTTGTGAGAGCCAATCGCCTCCCCCGGCATTCAGAACCTTTTTAAAAAAAAGGACCCCGGGGCAGGAAGGAAGGGCGGGGGCACCCTGCAAACCAGACCAGGTAGTTGTGCTCGTCAAGAACAATAAAAAAAAAACTTTCTGGAACTGTCGCTGCAGATATTTTTTTTACCAATGCTTTCTTCTCAGGGGGCTCAGTTTATAAAACGTTTCTCCGAAAAATTCATGCAAACTGGAAATGCAGCCAAATTTTGGCGGCTGAAACATATCGCCCGAAAATGGTTTTTTCAGCAATAAAAAGAAAAAAAGGTGCCAATAATGACGCTAAAAACACACGCAGTTTTACTGTGCTTTTTCATAGGTCGTGTGATTCAATATCCGCATCAAAAATGTAACACAGATGCGTTATTGATGCGTTTTCAATGCAGTTCAACAGGGAGGTGCGTTTTTGATACGTTTTCAACAGGGAGGTGCGTTTTTGATACGTTTTCAACAGGGAGGTGCGTTTTTGATACGTTTTCAACAGGGAGGTGCGTTTTTGATACGTTTTCAACAGGGAGGTGCGTTTTTGATACGTTTTCAACAGGGAGGTGCGTTTTTGATACGTTTTCAACAGGGAGGTGCGTTTTTGATACAATTTCTTTTTAACTGACCAAAAATTGCATTCAAGTGTAAATGTGAGTTCTGAGGTCTTTTTGACCCCCCAAATCTCACATTAAAGAGGACCTGTCATGCTTTTTTTTTTCTATTACAGGGGATGTTTACATTCCTTGTAATAGAAATAAAAGTGATCCAGAATTTTTTTTTTTTTAAAAGGGACAGTGTAAAAATAAAAAAAATATAAAAAAAAGAGAGAATTGCGCTAGGTGCGTAAATAGTGTAAAAAAATTATCAATATTAAAAAAAAAACGTAAAGGGCACAAAAGATATAAATAGAGAGAAAAGTGCAGCGCTGGACAAATACCACAAATGATGTGTGTGATATAACAATGAATCAATAACATACAAAAACAACTGATATCCAATAAATATTGATATTAGCATCAGATAAATGAAATAATGAAATCAGTTGATGGCGCAGATGAAAAGGTCACAAAAACATAAATAAATATAAAATATTTGTGAAAAAAAAGTTCATAAAAGTGAACTTTCACTTTATGAACTTTTTTTCACAAATATTTTATATTTATTTATGTTTTTGTGACCTTTTCATCTGCGCCATCAACTGATTTCATTATTTCATTTATCTGATGCTAATATCAATATTTATTGGATATCAGTTGTTTTTGTATGTTATTGATTCATTGTTATATCACACACATCATTTGTGGTATTTGTCCAGCGCTGCACTTTTCTCTCTAAAAATAAAAAATAAAATGTAAAATAAGAAAAAAAAAAAAAAAAAAGTAAAAAAGTTAAAGCACCCTGTCCTGCCACGCACGCGTGTAGAAGAGAACGCATACGTAAGTCACACCCGCATATGTAAAGGGTGTTCAAACCACACATGTGAGGTATCGCCAGAGAACGTTGGTGCGAGAGCAATAATTCTAACACTAGATCTCCTCTGTAACTCTAAACTGGTAACCTGTAGAAATGTTTAAACGTCGCCTATGGAGATTTCTAAGTGTCAAAGTTTGACGCCATCCCACGAGCGGGCGCAATTTTGAAGCGTGACATGTTGGGTATCTATTTACTCAGCGTAACATTGTCTTTCACAATTAAAAAAAAAAAAAAAAAAATTGGGCTAACTTTACTGGTTTCTTATTTTTTAATTAAAAAAAAAGTATATTTTTTCCAAATAAATTGTGTTTGTAAGACCGCTGCGCGAATACGGTGTAACAAAGTATTGCAACGACCGCCATTTTATTCTCTAGGGTGTCTGAAAATATATAATATGTTTGGGGGTTCTAGGCAATTTTCTAGTATGGAAAAAGTTTGGGACTTTAACTTGTAAACACCAAGTGTAAAAAAATAGGCCCGGTCCTTTAGTGGTTAAAAATTCAAATATAATACAATTTATATATATATATTTTATATTAAATCTTTTTTTTTTTTTTAACTGTAATTTTGGGTTTCGGTACCAAAATTTCCATTCGGTGCACCTCTACGAGCAAACTGATTGGAATGTCACCGTATGTTTTCCAATACATTAACTCCTGTATCATCAGCTCCATCTAGTGGCCAAAATAAGGTATATTTTCCTATTGGAGGTATTTCAGCATGTTGGCCACTAGATGGAGCTGAGGAGACAGGAGTTGGTCTATCTGAAAACATACAGTGAAATTGTGCTAGTTTCTGATGCTTAGACATGGTGGCTGCATTAGTTTTCTTTTTTTTTTTCCATTTTTTTTTTTGTTGTCCTTTATTTTTTACCTGGTGATCCTGCCAGTAACACATTTATTGTCCTAGGGCGACAACGCTCATGGAGAAGCTATGTGGGGGGGAGCACAGCGTTGTCACCCTAGGACAGGAAGTGTGTTAGAACAACAGAACACCTCCCTTTCTACTCACCTCTATAACATGGGGTTCTGTAGTCCTCAACTGATAAAAGTGCAGCACAGGAAGTTATTAGCTTATTAGATTTTTGGCAGGATCAGCAGATTTGTTTCACTTTTATAAACAGACCAAAGGGGACCAGTGATCAGATGTTTATTTTAGTGTATATATAGATTTTAGGCTTTTTTTTTTTATCTGCTTGGCAATGGCATTAAAATAAACGCTTTTGTACCGATTTCTCAAAGTGAGGTCCGTTGTGATTTGCATGGGGCAGGTTCTTATGCATGTCACAACATAAAGTGGGGTCTAAGGCTAGATTTACATTCATGTGCTGCCGGAATGTGTGCAAAATAATGCCCATTCTTGCAACGCACACAAAAAAACCCAAAAAAAAACAAAAAACGCACATCACTTTTGCTGGCATGCGGTGGTACCATTAAGTCTCAATGGCACCTGAATGCCCCTTGGTACTGAGCGCCACAAAATACCACGCATTTTAGTGAGGTGTGATTTTTTTTAAAGAAAGGGTCATGAAATGATGTGATTTTTGCACATAGTTTGGCTCATTGAAATGAATGGGCTGCCCTAAACATCATACATAAAATGGTGCAAAAACACATGCGCACCGTTACACCTGCATAGATGTGGAGGGAGCTTTCCTAAAAAGGGGCGAGCACCCCAACCTCCCCACCACCCCAGGTTGGCTGGTAAATCTTGTGTTTGTTTGTGATGTGGATGGAGCCTTAGCCCAGGTTCACAATTGTGCATGCGCACAAAGTCCCTGGCTCTTTTTTAAAACGTGCCGCACGGAACCGCATAATGCTCGAGCCCCATGCAGTTTCGTGTGCGCAAAAATGCACGCGGGTACGGGCGCATGGGGGTGCCATTAAGAAATGATGGCACCCTGCATCTCTGCTAAAGAGTAGCGCGCGCAATGATGCGCGCGTTCCTGGCGTTCACATATGTCACCTAGCCTTGGGGCCGATCACACACAGGAATGCAGTGCGGGAGAGCGGCGTTCCCATGTGGTTTCCCATACCGCAGTCAGATCACAACGCCTTTGCGATCTGCTGCAGGGGTTACTTCAAAGTGAATGACACCCCCAAACACAGGTCACAAATACACCGCACCGTGTAGCATACACTACTTTTGTTACATTGTGGTGCGATTTCAGCCCATTCAAAATGAAATCACATCGCACAGAAGCATTCCTGTGCGATTCACATGCAGTCCCTAGTGCCCATCAGTGTCACCTATCAGTGTTGCCTCATCAGTGCTGCCATCAGTGCCACCTATCAGACCCACCTACCAGTGCTGCCATCTGTGTCCTCCATTAGTGCCACCTACCAGTGCTGCCTCATCAATGCCACCTACCAGTGCCTCCTCATCAGTGTCACCTATTAGACCCACCTACCAGTGCCCATTAGTGCTACCTACCAGTGCCCATCAGTGCCACCTCATCAGTGTCACCTATCAGACCCACCTACCAGTGCCCATTAGTGCTGCCTACCAGTGCCCATTAGTGCTACCTACCAGTGCCCATCAGTGCCGCCTCATCAGTGTCACCTATCAGATCCGTCTACCAGTGCCCATCAGTGCCACCTCATCAGTGTCACCTATCAGACCCACCTACCAGTGCCCATCAATGCCGCCTCATCAGTGTCACCTATCAGACCCAGCTACCAGTGCCATCTATCAGTGTTGCCTACCAGTGCCTTCTATCAGACCCGCCTACCAGTGCCCATTAGTGCCGCCTCATCAGTGTCACCTATCAGATCCACTTACCAGTGCCCATCAGTGCCGCCTATCAGACCCACCTACCAGTGCCCATCAGTGCCACCTCATCAGTGTCACATATCAGACCCACCTACCAGTGCCCATCAGTGCCGAATCATCAGTGCCACCTATCAGACCCATCTACCAGTGCCCATCAGTGCCACCTATCAGTGCTGCCTACCAGTGCCTTCTATCAGACCCGCCTACCAGTGCCGCCTCATCAGTGTCACCTATCAGACCCGCCTACCAGTGCCCATCAGTGCCACCTCATCAGTGAAGGAGAAAAATGACCTGTTTGCAAAATTTTAACAAACTATGAAAAATGTTTTTTTTTTTTCCCCCCTTCAAAATTTGAGCTCTTTGTTTGTTTAGCCTCAGTGGTGATTAAATATATTATGTAGAACGTCCTGTGAGCCGCCACTAACAATAATAAACCAATAAATCCTCTTTGAATCAGCTGCAAAACTACTAAAATCGCATTAAAAACGCTGCTCTATCATTGATAGCGCAGCGTTTCTTAAGTGATGATTAAATACCACCAAAATAAAGATCTATTTGTGTGAAAAAAAATGATAAAAATGTCCTCTGTGTACAGTGTTACATGACTGAGTAATTGTCATTCAAAGTGTGACAGCGCTGAAAGCTGAACATTGTCCTGGGCAGGAAGGGGGTAAAAGTGCCCGGTATTGAAGGGGTTAAATCTAATAGTAGGAAAGGGAGAGGGGAGGAGCCAGGTGCCAGTAGGTGGCATTATCGGGTGTCGGGGGGATGACATTCTTGGTGGTCCTGTGAGGGTCTTAATTTAGGACAAGTCCCCAATATAGCCGGTGACAACTGGGACCGCTCATTATTCTCCTCCATTATCGGCCGTCTGATTTCCATTTTTACGGAAAGCCGGGAATCCTCCGGAATGTCACAGCTGACGGTCACCTTGTCCCCGGGAATTCCCCAAAATAAAGAGCAGAAAGAATGTCCGGGTTCAAAAATAGTCCGGGAGACTTCTGAACCTGTTCAAGATCACCACCATTAAAGGGCCAGCGCAGCTTAAGCAAAAAAAATGTAATAAATGCACCAACATTAATAAAATAAAAAAAACATGCGTTTATTAACCACTTCAGCATCAGACCACGTTTTGCTATTCAGCACTGCGTTACTTCAATTGGTAATTGCGCGGTCGTGCAGCGCTGTACCCGAATGAAATATTAGATCATTTTTTCCACACAAATGGGAGGGATTTCATCACTGCTGGTTTTTTTTTTTTTTTTTTTTGCGCTATACAAAAAAAGACCAAAAATGTTGAAAAAAATAAAAATAAACTTTTTTTACTTTCTTCTATAAAACATATCCAATAAAATCTAATTTCTTCAAAAATTATTCTATACTTGCTTCTTCTTTATGTAATTCTGCTACATGTCTTTGAAAAAAAAAAAAAAAAAAATCCCAATAAGCGGATATTGATTGGTTGGTGTAAACAAAAAGGTGCCAGAAAAAACCTGGACAGAAAGTGGACAAATAACCCGATGGTGATTAACCCCTTCAATACCGGACACTTCCTGCCCAGGCCAATTTTCAAATTTCGGCGCTGTCACTCTTTGAATGACAATTACACGGTCATGTAACACTCTACACATAGGACATTTGTATCATTGTTTTGTGACAAATAGGGTTTTCTTTTGGTGGTATTAAAACCACGGGGGGGGGGGGGGGGGTTGGGGGGGGTTTGCTAAAAAAAAAAAAAAAAAAAAAAAAAAAAGAAAGACCGAAAATTGTGAAAATAAATTAAAAAATAGTTTTTCTTTAGTTTGCTATAAAAGGTTGTAAATAAGTAATTTTTCTCCTTCGTTGATGGGCACTGATGAGGCTGCACTGATGGACACTGCACTGATGAGGCTGCACCGATGGGCACTGATGAGGCTGCACCGATGGGCACTGATGAGGCTGCACCGAAGGGCACTGATGAGGCTGCACTGATGAGGCTGCACCGAAGGGCACTGATGAGGCGGCACTGATGAGGCTGCACCGAAGGGCACTGATGAGGCTGCACTGATGGGCACTGATGAGGCTGCACTGATGGGCACTGATGAGGCTGCACTGATGAGGCTGCACTGAAGGGCACTGATGAGGCTGCACCGAAGGGCACTGATGAGGCTGCACCGAAGGGCACTGATGAGGCTGCACCGATGGGCACTGATGAGGCTGCACTGATGGGCACTGATGAGGCTGCACTGATGGGCACTGATGAGGCTGCACTGATGAGGCTGCACTGAAGGGCACTGATGAGGCTGCACCGAAGGGCACTGATGAGGCTGCACCGAAGGGCACTGATGAGGCTGCACTGAAGGGCACTGATGAGGCTGCACTGATGAGGCTGCACTGAAGGGCACTGATGAGGCTGCACCGAAGGGCACTGATGAGGCTGCACCGAAGGGCACTGATGAGGCTGCACCGAAGGGCACTGATGAGGCTGCATTGAAGGGCACTGATGAGGCTGCACTGATGGGCACTGATTATCTGCAGATCTCCCCTGTGAGGAGATGCCACTGATCCGCTCTCCTCTCCCTCTGTAAGTGTGAGGAGAGGAATGCTGATAGCTGTCAGTTCTGTGCTTACATGTGATTGGACACGGCTGATCACATAGATAAAGAGCAGCGTCATTGGCTCTTTACCGAGATTGGTGATGTGCCGTGTCCCAGAGACAGAGCGCACTACTGATCACCGCGCTGCGTCTGATGACGTCACCTCAGAACAAGAACTGCCGCCTCTCATTTGACAATACGGTGGGCGGGTGGGAATTGGTTAAATCCCACCCAAAGAAAGCTCTGTCTCAAAAAGACAGTGTCACATGACCGCGCAATTGTCATTCAAAGTGTGACAGCGCTGAAAGCTGGCCTGGGTAGGAAGGGGGGTAAAGTGTCCAGTATTGAAGGGGTTAAGGAAGCTCATGAACTAAACCAGGAGCTGTGACCCCGGTTTTGAGTAGAATTGTCATTTGTGGACTGGCCCTTGAAGGTCTCCAAAATGGCGCAGTATGGAGGGCGCTGTCCGGGGTGAGATGAGGTCGCCGGGTTCCTGAGATGGAGGTGCGGATCCGTCCCGGATTGTAGAGTGACGCGGTCATGTGACGGGGTGACGGGGTCTTATATTTAGCCCCCCGGGTGGAATGATCGGCGTGCCGGGTTGTAGAGTGACGCGGTCATGTGACGGGGTGACGGGGTCTTATATTTAGCCCCCCGGGTGGAATGATCGGCGTACCGGATTGTAGAGTGAGGCGGTCATGTGACGGGGGTGACGGGGTCTTATATTTAGCCCCCCGGGTGGAATGATCGGCGTGCCGGACGGTTTCTTTTCTAGCCAGGAATTCGCCGTCACCTGTCTCCACCAACTGGCCGCTTCCAACCCGCAAAACACAAATATTTCTCTCCCTCGTGGATTCCCGGAAAAAGAAAAAGATCCTAAAATATGCGATCGCTGACGGTGCGGTCCTGTGGTCGGCGGGGGGAGGGGAGGGGGGGGGGGGGGCGCTGTGACGTGTGTCGGGTCAGAGGAGAGCGGGCAAAGCTGGCATTCATCCTCGGGGCTCCTCAGGGCGGCATTTAGTATTACAGATCAAAGGATCCTCCCGGCAATAGTGGCTGAAGATTGACTGATAGCGCTGACATACTCCGCGGCGTTGTACAAAGCGAGGGAATGCCAGGGGGAGGTGACCTTCTGTCCATCCAACCCTGAGATTTACACAGCTCTGCCGCACAGTTCAGCAGGACAGAAGAGTTTCCTTTGCTGCAGTTCAGTAACACTTACAGGTCTTGTCCCTCCCCTTGTCCCTCCCCTAGACTGTTATTGGACAGTGAAAGGAGAAGCAGCGGACCAATAAGCTCATCTCTGTCACTATGCTCTCTAATTCTATCAGCATGCCCCTTGTTAGTACACAAGCACCGCAGCACAACCGATTGGCTCCTTGTGCTGCTTCTCCATCCCCCAGTTGGAGCTCTGCTGTACAGGGATTGCAAGGAAATTATAGAAGCAGCAGGCTGATAAACTAATCTCCCTGTCACTCTGCTCTCTCCTTCTATCAGCATGTCCCCTTATTAGTACATGAGCATTGCAGCACAACTGATTTCCCCCCCTTGTGCTGCTTCTCCATCCCCCAGTCTGAGCTCTGCTGTGTCACTCTGCTCTCCCCCTCTATCAGCATGCCCCTTTGTTAGCACCCTGTACTGCTTCTCCACCACTTCCCCTGTCTGAGTTCTGCTGTACAGAGACTACAAGACACTGAAAGTTCATCTCCCCATCACTCTGCTCTCTCCTATCAGCATGCCCCTTATTAGTACATGAGCACTGCAGCACATCTGATTAGCTCCTTGTGCTGCTTCTCCATCCCTCGGTCTGAGCTCTGCTGTACGAGGACTGCAAGAGGCTGATAGACACAGCACAGTGGCAGAAAGATGAGCTCCTCACTCTGCTCTCTCCATCTATCAGCATGCCTATTGTCAGTACGTGAGCACTGCAGCAAAACTAATCAGCTCCTTGTGCTGCTTCTCCCTCCCCCATTCTGAGCTCTGCTGTACTGACCGACCCCGGCTGCGAGGGGCACTGACTGACACTTGTGTTGTGTCCAATTACAGCAGAGATCAGCAGGGGGCGGGCTCCTAGGAAGATCACTGTGACGTGTGGGAACATTGCGGTGCCGGGGAGAGCCAACCGCGAATCATCAAGCACCAAAAAAATCATGACATGTCAAACACGAGGCACGGGGGGCAGATGCGGCCCTTCAAGCCTCGTCATGTGGCCCCTTACACCAGGATTGGAGCAGCATTGTGCTGGAACTTTAGTCCACCCCCTCTGGTACTCGCCCTCTGCTCCGGCTCCCCACTGTCAGGAACTAACCAATCCCTGCGAGCGCTCCTAGCAGGGCGTGGTGGGGACAGATCTCCAGAATCTGAGAGGGAGAATCATCTCCCGGCGAGGCAGAGGGGTCTACATAGGGGGGTGCTAGAGCCGGGTCAGGAAGGAAAGAGAGATATGAAGGAGCTTTGGGAGGGGGGGTTGGGGTTCCACACTGTGCATAGTGTACCCCTAAACCCTGCACTCTGTACACAGAACATCCCTAAACCCTGCACTCTGTACACAGCTCACCCCTAAACCCTGCCCTCTGTACATGGCGCACTCCTGAACTCTGCACATAGCACACCCCTGAACTCTGCACTTAGTGCGCTCCTGAACTCTGCCCTCTGTACATAGCGCACTCCTGAACTCTGCCCTCTGTACATAGCGCACTCCTGAACTCTGCCCTCTGTACATAGCGCACTCCTGAACTCTGCCCTCTGTACATAGAGCACTGCTGAACTCTGCCCTCTGTACATAGAGCACTGCTGAACTCTGCCCTCTGTACATAGAGCACTGCTGAACTCTGCCCTCTGTACATAGAGCACTGCTGAACTCTGCCCTCTGTACATAGAGCACTGCTGAACTCTGCCCTCTGTACATAGAGCACTCCTGAAGTCTGCCCTCTGTACATAGAGCACTCCTGAAGTCTGCCCTCGGTACATAGAGCACTCCTGAAGTCTGCCCTCTGTACATAGAGCACTCCTGAAGTCTGCCCTCTGTACATAGAGCACTCCTGAAGTCTGCACTCTGTACATAGCGCACTCCTGAACTCTGCCCTCTGTACATAGAGCACTCCTGAACTCTGCACATAGCGCACTCCTGAACTCTGCCCTCTGTACATAGAGCACTCCTGAACTCTGCCCTCTGTACATAGAGCACTCCTGAACTCTGCCCTCTGTACATAGAGCACTCCTGAACTCTGCCCTCTGTACATAGAGCACTCCTGAACTCTGCCCTCTGTACATAGAGCACTCCTGAACTCTGCACTCTGTACATAGAGCACTCCTGAACTCTGCCCTCTGTACATAGCGCACTCCTGAACTCTGCCCTCTGTACATAGCGCACTCCTGAACTCTGCCCTCTGTACATAGCGCACTCCTGAACTCTGCCCTCTGTACATAGAGCACTCCTGAACTCTGCCCTCTGTACATAGAGCACTCCTGAACTCTGCCCTCTGTACATAGAGCACTCCTGAACTCTGCACATAGCGCACTCCTGAACTCTGCCCTCTGTACATAGAGCACTCCTGAACTCTGCCCTCTGTACATAGAGCACTCCTGAACTCTGCCCTCTGTACATAGAGCACTCCTGAACTCTGCCCTCTGTACATAGCGCACTCCTGAACTCTGCCCTCTGTACATAGAGCACTCCTGAACTCTGCCCTCTGTACATAGAGCACTCCTGAACTCTGCCCTCTGTACATAGAGCACTCCTGAACTCTGCCCTCTGTACATAGAGCACTCCTGAACTCTGCCCTCTGTACATAGAGCACTCCTGAACTCTGCCCTCTGTACATAGAGCACTCCTGAACTCTGCACTCTGTACATAGAGCACTCCTGAACTCTGCACTCTGTACATAGAGCACTCCTGAACTCTGCACTCTGTACATAGAGCACTCCTGAACTCTGCCCTCTGTACATAGAGCACTCCTGAACTCTGCCCTCTGTACATAGCGCACTCCTGAACTCTGCCCTCTGTACATAGAGCACTCCTGAACTCTGCCCTCTGTACATAGAGCACTCCTGAACTCTGCACATAGCGCACTCCTGAACTCTGCACATAGCGCACTCCTGAACTCTGCCCTCTGTACATAGAGCACTCCTGAACTCTGCCCTCTGTACATAGAGCACTCCTGAACTCTGCCCTCTGTACATAGAGCACTCCTGAACTCTGCCCTCTGTACATAGCGCACTCCTGAACTCTGCCCTCTGTACATAGCGCACTCCTGAACTCTGCCCTCTGTACATAGTGCACTCCTGAGCTCTGCCCTCTGTACATAGCGCACTCCTGAACTCTGCACTCTGTACATAGAGCACTCCTGAACTCTGCCCTCTGTACATAGCGCACTCCTGAGCTCTGCACTCTGTACATAGAGCACTCCTGAACTCTGCCCTCTGTACATAGCGCACTCCTGAACTCTGCACTCTGTACATAGCACACCCCTGAACTCTGCCCTCTGTACATAGAGCACTCCTGAACTCTGCCCTCTGTACATAGCGCACTCCTGAACTCTGCACTCTGTACATAGCGCACTCCTGAACTCTGCCCTCTGTACATAGAGCACTCCTGAACTCTGCCCTCTGTACATAGAGCACTCCTGAACTCTGCACTCTGTACATAGCGCACCCCTGAACTCTGCCCTCTGTACATAGAGCACTCCTGAACTCTGCCCTCTGTACATAGCGCACTCCTGAACTCTGCCCTCTGTACATAGAGCACTCCTGAACTCTGCACTCTGTACATAGCACACCCCTGAACTCTGCCCTCTGTACATAGAGCACTCCTGAACTCAGTGCGTCGCGCACACCAGATACAACCGGCCCTTTGAGGGCAACTATACTACAATGAAAGTTTGACACCCCTGACATAGGTCATGGGGGACTTTTTTTGTCCTGTGTGTGATTAAAAATAGTGTTCTGTGAATTAAAAAAAAAAAAAATGAAAGTTACCCCCGAGAACGTAACCCCTTGGTGCTGGCCATACACAAATCTGCGACCTCTCTGCGTCTGGTCCTTAGCGCCGAAGGTGCTGCATATTTGTGTGAACTTCCCCCAACGCCCCCGTGTCCAGGTTGTGCTCTCCCGGCACAGTCACCGTCACCCTCACCGAAAGATCCCCATTGCTCCTTGTGATCGGGAGTGTTCGGACCATGTGACAGCCAATCAGGGTGGTCATGTGATCTTAGGCCGCACCTCCTGGCGGCGCAACCTTATCTTTTATATTGTACGAAAACATTGGGTGATGTATTGTGTTTTGTGCCTGAAAATGAAGCTTGGTGTATTTTTTTACTAAAATTTAGCATTTTATATATATTATTATATATATATATATATTATATTTTTATAGTGTTGTGTGAAAGTCATGTGACATAAAAAAATGATTGGAACTACCCCCATTTTATTCTCCAGGGTCTTTCCAGAAAACATATAAAGTTTGGGGGTTTAACTAAACTTCAGGCCTAAAAAAAAAAAAAAAAAAAAAAAAAAAACCTAAATTTTTTTTTTAGCAGCTAAAGGGTTAAAGTAGTGAAGCCATCGGATCAGAATGACAGCCTCCATGCTGCTCTCAGGACACCGAGCACTGCTTACCACGAGCAACCGGTCCGTGTAATCTGATCTCTCTTCCCACTAGTGCAGCACGCGCGCCGGTCACGCTCCCTCGCCACTCCGCATGCGCATCCCCGGGCCCGAGCACGCGTTGGTAAACAAGCGACGCCCCTCCCATCGCCCCGCCCCACTCAAGGCTCCTGGTACACCGCCCCCTTTTTTCCTTACCTAGGGGAGAAAGGCGAGCGGGACGCGCCCCGCCCTCCAGGGGATGACAGATGGGCGGCGGAGCCAATAGGCGAGGACCGATCCCATAGCAACTGTCAGCGGGGCGAATCAGCGGCTCTTGAGGGCGGGGCGAGAGCTGTCAGGCTGAGCGGACTCTCTCCACGTCTGGCAGATCAGGCTGTCCGGAGGAGAGAGGAGGAGAGGTGAGTGCGAGGCATGCTCTGTGTGTCTCTATATACTGCGTGTGTACTGTATATATACTGTGTGTGTGTATACTGTATATATATATATATACTGTGTGTGTATACTGTATTTATATATACTGTGTGTGTGACACTGGATACAATGTAACCTCTTCATCTCCTATAATACACACATTGCGCTTATACATTGTATATATATATTGTACTGTCACCATCATATCCATCTATATATATAATCACTGAGCTGATCTCCATACTGATACATTGTATTCTCATTATAAGGATTATATATAATATACATTGTCCTTATAGTTTGTCACTGGGATGATACATTGTATATACATTGTACTGTCACTGGAATATCAATCTATATATAATCACTGTGATGTCACCTGTACTGATACATTGTATTATATACATATCATCACTGAACTGCCGTATACATATATATATATATATATTTGTACTGTCATTGTAAGTATAATATAAATCTATACTGTTCTACTGTATTGAGAGAGATATTATAATTTCTTTACATACACCTTGTACAGTCATCATACATATATCTAAATATTATATATATATATATACACTTGTACTATCATTATAAGTAAATACTGAGTACTGTCATATATTTAATACACAACTACACTACCATATATATATATATATATATATATATATATATATATTACATACGGTACTGTTATTATAAGTGTAATACATGTATACTGATACATTGTACTGTCATTAATAATATAATATATACACCTATGCATATACATTGTATAGTAATATAAAAAAAAAAATGTGTGTGTGTGTGTATATATATATATATATATATATATATATATATATATATTAATATATTTTAGTACGATTCATTATATCATTGTAAGTATACATTTAATATAAATCTATATACATACTGAGTGCTGCCATTAATGTAATATACATCTATACTGATACATTGTATTGCCATACATGTAATATAACTGTATATATGTACACTGCACTCTCATTGGTGGTGTGTGGGTGTGTGTGTATATGTGTATATATATATATATATATATATATATATATATATATATATATATATATATATATATATATATATATACAGATCTCTTCACACTGCATTGCCTCTTTAAAAATCTGTATATATAATATATGACATGTATAGAATGGACACACACAGAACTGTCAGTAGATCGATATGACCTCATACAGGGACAGACGTTCTCACCCGAGTGTTGTGTCGTTCGGTGTATTTCCATGGTGGTCGTTCACATCTGGGCGCTCGGGTACCCGTAGCTGACGCCTGGCGGTCTTTTGATGCGCGTTTTGGCGTGTTTGTAGCACGTTTTGTCTTGTGAGGAACACACATCTGCCACCCTCGCCATCAGCAGTCAGGCCGGGATCACATATACTGGGGGGGTCCGGGACGTCCCTCTGCTCCATTTCAGGTGAGAATTGGGTCTGAATTCAGACCTGAAACGGAGCCAAAGACGCACAGGACCCTTTTCCAGTGCGCCCGGCGGCCCCCCCCGTCCATAGAGAGCCGGTCACAGCCTCCTGTCATGCGAATTGAAATCCTCATCCAATTCGCATTAATGTGAACCCGGCCTTGATGGCACCGCAAATGCGACCTGTGATTGCAGCGCGTTTCCGAAATGCGCGGCAAAATGCACATTTTTTTTTTGTTTAGTTTACGAAATATTCCGCCCCCATTCACATTTGGCAATTTGGGATGGAGGGCAGAATTACCGCCATCCTGCCTGCGATTCCAAATCGCACTGTAGTCGTGGTAAAAACGCGCCACGCATGTTTGAATGCCATTCATTTTTAATGGTACCTCAGACGCGGTGTGGGTTTTGCCATGGTTGTCGCTCTGCGTCGTGGGACGCTTGCTGCCCAGAAAGGAGCTGCTTTGCGGTGACGAGCTTCGCACAATGCCGTTTGCCGCAGTTACCTTACAGCAAAACTGCACCATGTTTGTGATGTCATTAAAAATGAATCCCTTTACCATGAATTCAGCGATTCCGCCCTCCATCCCAAATCCCCCGATGTGAACGGGGCCTCAGCAGACATTCAGTGCAGGTGAATCTTCCAGGTCCATTCATTGTAAATGACAGCGATTGATTCACCCCAATATATATATATATATATATATATATATATATACACACCGTCACTTTTCATATAGATGTCGTTCTGTAACATAAAGTGAACTCTCATCATCTCCTAATTATAGAACTCCATACATTGTAATACAATCACTGCAAATAAATCCAAATAAAATCTCTATTATTATTTAGTTGTAATTAAAGCGGTATTAACCCCTTCAATACCGGGGCACTTTTACCCCCTTCCTGCCCAGGCCAAATTTCATCTTTCAGAGCTGTCACTCTTTGAATGACAATTACGCGGTCATGCTACACTAGTGGTATTTTATCAGCAGTGGTGTGTTTGTTTGTTTGTTTGTTTTTTTAACATTTTTAGCTAAACTAACAAAATACATTTTTGAGCAAAGGAAAAAAAACGTTTTTCATAGTTTGTTAAAAAATTGAGCAAACAGGTAATTTTGTTCTCCACTGATGTGCACTGATGGGCTGCACTAAAGGGCACTGATGGGCAGTGATAGGCGGCACCAAAGGGCACTGATGGGCTGCTATAAAGGGAACTGATAGGCGGCACTGGTAAGCACCACTGATGGGCATTGATAGGCTACATTAAAGGCCACTGATAGGCGGCACTGATGGGGCGACACTGATGGGTACTGATGGGCTGCACTAAAGGGCAATCTGATAGGTGACACTGGCAGCACTGGTGGTGGGCACTGATTGGCACTGATAGGCTGCTCTAAAGGGCACTGGCGGGCACTTTGATAGGTGACACTGATGAGCACTGATTGGCACCACTGATGGGCCCTCTTGGGACTGCACTGATAATCAGTGTAGATGTCCCTTTCACAAACGCCAGTTATCGGCTCTCCTCTCTTCTCCTCTCTTCTTCTTCTCCTCTCTTCTTCTTCTCCTCTCTTCTTCTTCTCCTCTCTTCTTCTTCTCCTCTCTTCTTCTTCTTCTCCTCTCTTCTTCTTCTTCTCCTCTCTTCTTCTTCTTCTTCTTCTTCTTCTTCTCCTCTCTTCTTCTTCTCCTCTCTTCTTCTTCTCCTCTCTTCTTCTTCTTCTCCTCTCTTCTTCTTCTCCTCTCTTCTTCTTCTCCTCTCTTCTTCTTCTCCTCTCTTCTTCTTCTCCTCTCTTCTCCTCTCTTCCTCTTCTCCTCTCTTCCTCTTCTCCTCTCTTCTTCTTCTCCTCTCTTCTTCTTCTCCTCTCTTCTCCTCTCTTCTTCTTCTCCTCTCTTCTTCTTCTCCTCTCTTCTTCTTCTCCTCTCTTCTTCTTCTCCTCTCTTCTTCTTCTCCTCTCTTCTTCTTCTCCTCTCTTCTTCTTCTCCTCTCTTCTTCTTCTCCTCTCTTCTCCTCTCTTCCTCTTCTCCTCTCTTCTTCTTCTCCTCTCTTCTTCTTCTCCTCTCTTCTTCTTCTCCTCTCTTCTCCTCTCTTCCTCTTCTCCTCTCTTCTTCTTCTCCTCTCTTCTTCTTCTCCTCTCTTCTTCTTCTCCTCTCTTCTTCTTCTCCTCTCTTCTTCTTCTCCTCTCTTCTTCTTCTCCTCTCTTCTTCTTCTCCTCTCTTCTTCTCTCTGTCAGCGTGAGGAAAGGAATGCCGATGACCGGCTTGTGTTTACATTGTGATCCGCTGTCATTGGACACAGCTGATGACATGGTGAAGGGCCGCTGTGATTGGCCCTTTAATCTGATCTGTGATCAGCTGTTTCCTAAGGAGGGTGCATGGGCAGCATGATCACAGGAGGACGCCCACAGATGCCCACAGATGCCCTCCCGGCAATGTAATCCTGTAGCTGTAGAGCGGGTGGGAAGAGGTTTAGCCCAAAACAAAAAATTTAGTTTATTGCAGATTAATAATCATTAGATGCGGTGGCTGCATTCATTTTCTTTTTTAGGGGTTTTCCCCCCCTCCTGCTTTCAGCTGGCGATCTGGCCAGTAGTAACAAACCTCCTGTATTAGAGCCCCCCCCCCCCCCCCACTCTAGATGAAGGAGCACAGGGGGCACCTTTTGGACAACAGCATTGTCAGTCTGGGGGGAAGGAGAGTGTTAGATACACTAGCAGATTTAAATACACTAACATATTGAAGCCAAACTCAGTCAGCTCACAATTAATAATCAATTACAGTATTACTAAGATAAAGGTTTGACACAAATAAAAAAAATTGCTGATTATTGCAAGCACCCCTAATAAAGGGGGTCCAACCTGCTACTAGCAAGGGGGACCTAATAAAGGGGGTCCAACCCGCTACTAGCAAGGGGGACCTAATAAAGGGGTCCAACTCTCTACTAGCAAGGGGGACCTAATAAAGGGGGTCCAACCCGCTACTAGCAAGGAGGTCCTAATAAAGGGGGTCCAACCCGCTACTAGCAAGGGGGACCTAATAAAGGGGGTCCAACCCGCTACTAGCAAGGAGGTCCTAATAAAGGGGGTCCAACCCGCTACTAGCAAGGGGGACCTAATAAAGGGGGTCCAACCCACTACTAGCAAGGAGGTCCTAATAAAGGGGGTCCAACCCGCTACTAGCAAGGAGGTCCTAATAAAGGGGGTCCAACCCGCTACTAGCAAGGGGGACCTAATAAAGGGGGTCCAACCCACTACTAGCAAGGAGGTCCTAATAAAGGGGGTCCAACCCGCTACTAGCAAGGGGGACCTAATAAAGGGGGTCCAACCCGCTACTAGCAAGGGGGACCTAATAAAGGGGGTCCAACCCACTACTAGCAAGGAGGTCCTAATAAAGGGGGTCCAACCCGCTACTAGCAAGGGGGACCTAATAAAGGGGGTCCAACCCACTACTAGCAAGGGGGACCTAATAAAGGGGGTCCAACCCACTACTAGCAAGGGGGACCTAATAAAGGGGGTCCAACCCGCTACTAGCAAGGGGGACCTAATAAAGGGGTCCAACTCTCTACTAGCAAGGGGGACCTAATAAAGGGGGTCCAACCCACTACTAGCAAGGGGGACCTAATAAAGGGGGTCCAACTCTCTACTAGCAAGGGGGACGTAATAAAGGGGGTCCAACCCACTACTAGCAAGGGGGACCTAATAAAGGGGGTCCAACCCGCTACTAGCAAGGGGGACCTAATAAAGGGGTCCAACTCTCTACTAGCAAGGGGGACGTAATAAAGGGGTCCAACCCGCTACTAGCAAGGAGGACCTAATAAAGGGGGTCCAACCCGCTAGTAGCTACTGTCGGGGGGGATTTTGACTAACAGACCAAACTGGGGGGGGGGTTTTGACTAATGGACCAAACCGGGTGGGGGGGTGACGGTTGGTTTGTTTGAAGCCGCCCCCCCCCCCCCAAAAATGGAGCACCAGCCACCGTTGCATGTGCCCCCACCTCTCTGTGCTGGTATGCAGAAGCAAACTCATACATAAGTCACTCCCACATATGTAAATGGTGTTCAGACCACACACCTGAGGTATTGCAGCGGTCATTAGAGAGCAATCATTATTCTAGCACTAGACTTCCTCTGTAACTTTGGTAACCTGTAAACATTTTTAAAGTGTCGCCTATGTCAATTTTTTAATTCCCAAGTTTGGCGCCATTCCACGAGTGCGCGCAATTTCAACATGTTTGGTATCTATTGACTCGGCGTAACATCATCTTTGACATTATACAAAAAGATTGGGCTAACTTAAGTGTCGTGTCTTTTCCTTTTTTTTTTTTTTTTTTTTAATTCATGAAAGTGTTTTTTCCAAAAAAATCATGTTTGATAAATTGCTGCTCAAATACCGTGTGACATATTAATGATTATGAATTTATTGTCGGCCATTATCAGCACATTTTGAAGCCGTGTTAAAAATCCCGCTTTCTGCATTTTTGGTGCATATTTGGCAAGCCGCACCAAAGACGCACCTCCCTATTGAAATTCATTTAAAACACAACAAGAACGCATCAAAAATGCACCTGTTGCCTTTTTCATGAATTTTTTCAGTCATACATCCTACGAAAAACACACCACAAGCACCATAAGTACAGTAAAATCGCATTTTCGCCAGGATATTGGCGCTTTTTTTTTTTTTTTCTTTAGGCACAATGCTGAAAACCCTATTTTCAGCCGATAATTTCCAGCGGCTGAAATTTCGGCGTATCACTACTTATCCACTTGCCGACCGCGCTAAAACCAAACGATGTCTACAGTGCGGCTGTCCAGTTCATGGGAAGGCGTCATATGATGGCCTCCCGTGATCGTGCCTGCTGCGGGGCGTGGGCAGCGTGCTCTGACATCATCGTCCTCCGGATACCGCTAATCACAGATCGAGGTAAAGAGCCATTCAGTGGCTTGTTACCATGTGATCAGCTGTGTCCAATCACAGATGAGCACGGAGAGCCGAGAACCGGCTTGAGTAAAAGGGACATCTACACTGATAATCAATGTCCTTATTAGTGCAGTCCCATCAGTGCTGCCAGTCAGTGCCCATTAGTTCCACCTATCCGTGCCGCCTCATCAATGCCTATCTGTGCAGCCTGTCAATGCCTCTCAGTGCCGCCTCATCAGTGCAGCCTCATAAGCACACGTCAGTGCTGCCTCATCAGTGCCCATCTGTGCAGCCTGTCCGTGCCCATCAATGCCCATCTCTGCAGCCTGTCAGTGCCGCCGCATCAGTGCCCATCAATGCCCATTTGTGCAGCCTGTCAGTGCCCATCAATGCCCATTTGTGCAGCCTGTCAGTGCTAATTTGTGCTGCCTCAGTGCCCATCTGTGCAGCCTGTCAGTGCCCATCAATGCCCATCTGTGCAGCCTGTCAGTGCTGCCTCATCAGTGCCCATCAATGCCCATCTGTGCAGCCTGTCAGTTCTCATCTGTGTCCATCTGTACAGCCTGTCAGTGCCCATCTGTGCAGCCTGCCAGTGCTCATCTGTGCCACCTCATCAGTGCCCATCTGTGCAGCCTGTCAGTGCCCATCAATGCCCATCTTTGCAGCCTGTCAGTGCCCATCTGTGCCGCCCCATCAGTGCCCATCTGTGCAGCCTGTCAGTGCCCATCAATGCCCATCTGTGCAGCCTGTCAGTTCTCATCTGTGTCCATCTGTACAGCCTGTCAGTTCTCATCTGTGTCCATCTGTACAGCCTGTCAGTGCTCATCTGTGCAGCCTGTCAGTGCCCATCAATGCCCATCTCTGCAGCCTGTCAGTGCTGCCTCATCAGTGCCCATCAATGCCCATCTGTGCAGCCTGTCAGTGCTGCCTCATCAGTGCCCATCAATGCCCATCTGTGCAGCCTGTCAGTTCTCATCTGTGTCCATCTGTACAGCCTGTCAGTGCTTATCTGTGCAGCCTGTCAGTGCCCATCAATGCCCATCTCTGCAGCCTGTCAGTGCCCATCAATGCCCATCTGTGCAGCCTGTCAGTTCTCATCTGTGTCCATCTGTACAGCCTGTCAGTGCCCATCTGTGCAGCCTGCCAGTGCTCATCTCTGCCACCTCATCAGTGCCCATCTGTGCAGCCTGTCAGTGCCCATCAATGCCCATCTGTGCAGCCTGTCAGTGCTGCCTCATCAGTGCCCATCAATGCCCATCTGTGCAGCCTGTCAGTTCTCATCTGTGTCCATCTGTACAGCCTGTCAGTGCCCATCTGTGCAGCCTGCCAGTGCTCATCTGTGCCACCTCATCAGTGCCCATCTGTGCAGCCTGTCAGTGCCCATCAATGCCCATCTTTGCAGCCTGTCAGTGCCCATCTGTGCCGCCCCATCAGTGCCCATCTGTGCAGCCTGTCAGTGCCCATCAATGCCCATCTGTGCAGCCTGTCAGTTCTCATCTGTGTCCATCTGTACAGCCTGTCAGTTCTCATCTGTGTCCATCTGTACAGCCTGTCAGTGCTCATCTGTGCAGCCTGTCAGTGCCCATCAATGCCCATCTCTGCAGCCTGTCAGTGCTGCCTCATCAGTGCCCATCAATGCCCATCTGTGCAGCCTGTCAGTGCTGCCTCATCAGTGCCCATCAATGCCCATCTGTGCAGCCTGTCAGTTCTCATCTGTGTCCATCTGTACAGCCTGTCAGTGCTTATCTGTGCAGCCTGTCAGTGCCCATCAATGCCCATCTCTGCAGCCTGTCAGTGCCCATCAATGCCCATCTGTGCAGCCTGTCAGTTCTCATCTGTGTCCATCTGTACAGCCTGTCAGTGCCCATCTGTGCAGCCTGCCAGTGCTCATCTCTGCCACCTCATCAGTGCCCATCTGTGCAGCCTGTCAGTGCCCATCAATGCCCATCTGTGCAGCCTGTCAGTGCTGCCTCATCAGTGCCCATCAATGCCCATCTGTGCAGCCTGTCAGTTCTCATCTGTGTCCATCTGTACAGCCTGTCAGTGCCCATCTGTGCAGCCTGCCAGTGCTCATCTGTGCCACCTCATCAGTGCCCATCTGTGCAGCCTGTCAGTGCCCATCAATGCCCATCTTTGCAGCCTGTCAGTGCCCATCTGTGCCGCCCCATCAGTGCCCATCTGTGCAGCCTGTCAGTGCCCATCAATGCCCATCTGTGCAGCCTGTCAGTTCTCATCTGTGTCCATCTGTACAGCCTGTCAGTTCTCATCTGTGTCCATCTGTACAGCCTGTCAGTGCTCATCTGTGCAGCCTGTCAGTGCCCATCAATGCCCATCTCTGCAGCCTGTCAGTGCTGCCTCATCAGTGCCCATCAATGCCCATCTGTGCAGCCTGTCAGTGCTGCCTCATCAGTGCCCATCAATGCCCATCTGTGCAGCCTGTCAGTTCTCATCTGTGTCCATCTGTACAGCCTGTCAGTGCTTATCTGTGCAGCCTGTCAGTGCCCATCAATGCCCATCTCTGCAGCCTGTCAGTGTCCATCAATGCCCATCTGTGCAGCCTGTCAGTTCTCATCTGTGTCCATCTGTACAGCCTGTCAGTGCCCATCTGTGCAGCCTGCCAGTGCTCATCTCTGCCACCTCATCAGTGCCCATCTGTGCAGCCTGTCAGTGCCCATCAATGCCCATCTGTGCAGCCTGTCAGTGCTGCCTCATCAGTGCCCATCAATGCCCATCTGTGCAGCCTGTCAGTTCTCATCTGTGTCCATCTGTACAGCCTGTCAGTGCCCATCTGTGCAGCCTGCCAGTGCTCATCTGTGCCACCTCATCAGTGCCCATCTGTGCAGCCTGTCAGTGCCCATCAATGCCCATCTTTGCAGCCTGTCAGTGCCCATCTGTGCCGCCCCATCAGTGCCCATCTGTGCAGCCTGTCAGTGCCCATCAATGCCCATCTGTGCAGCCTGTCAGTTCTCATCTGTGTCCATCTGTACAGCCTGTCAGTTCTCATCTGTGTCCATCTGTACAGCCTGTCAGTGCTCATCTGTGCAGCCTGTCAGTGCCCATCAATGCCCATCTCTGCAGCCTGTCAGTGCCCATCAATGCCCATCTGTGCAGCCTGTCAGTGCTGCCTCATCAGTGCCCATCAATGCCCATCTGTGCAGCCTGTCAGTTCTCATCTGTGTCCATCTGTACAGCCTGTCAGTGCCCATCTCTGCAGCCTGTCAGTGCCCATCAATGCCCATCTCTGCAGCCTGTCAGTGCCCATCAATGCCCATCTGTGCAGCCTGTCAGTTCTCATCTGTGTCCACCTGTACAGCCTGCCAGTGCCCATCTGTGCAGCCTGCCAGTGCTCATCTGTGCCACCTCATCAGTGCCCATCTGTGCAGCCTGTCAGTGCCCATCAATGCCCATCTGTGCAGCCTGTCAGTGCTGCCTCATCAGTGCCCATCAATGCCCATCTGTGCAGCCTGTCAGTTCTCATCTGTGTCCATCTGTACAGCCTGTCAGTGCCCATCTGTGCAGCCTGCCAGTGCTCATCTGTGCCACCTCATCAGTGCCCATCTGTGCAGCCTGTCAGTGCCCATCAATGCCCATCTGTGCAGCCTGTCAGTTCTTATCTGTGTCCATCTGTACAGCCTGTCAGTTCTCATCTGTGTCCATCTGTACAGCCTGTCAGTGCTCATCTGTGCAGCCTGCCAGTGCTCATCTGTGCCACCTCATCAGTGCCCATCTGTGCAGCCTGTCAGTGCCCATCAATGCCCATCTCTGCAGCCTGTCAGTGCCCATCAATGCCCATCTGTGCAGCCTGTCAGTTCTCATCTGTGTCCATCTGTACAGCCTGTCAGTGCCCATCTGTGCAGCCTGCCAGTGCTCATCTGTGCCACCTCATCTGTGCCCATCTGTGCAGCCTGTCAGTGCCCATCAATACCCATCTTTGCAGCCTGTCAGTGCCCATCTGTGCCGCCCCATCAGTGCCCATCTGTGCAGCCTGTCAGTGCCCATCAATGCCCATCTGTGCAGCCTGTCAGTGCCCATCAATGCCCATCTCTGCAGCCTGTCAGTGCCGCATCATCAGTGCCCATCTGTGCAGCCTGTCAGTGCCCATCAATGCCCATCTCTGCAGCCTGTCAGTGCCGCATCATCAGTGCCCATCTGTACAGCCTGTCAGTGCCCATCAATGCCCATCTTTGCAGCCTGTCAGTGCCCATCTGTACAGCCTGTCAGTTCTCATCTGTGTCCATCTGTACAGCCTGTCAGTGCCCATCAATGCCCATCTCTGCAGCCTGTCAGTGCCCATCAATGCCCATCTGTGCAGCCTGTCAGTGCTGCCTCATCAGTGCCCATCAATGCCCATCTGTGCAGCCTGTCAGTTCTCATCTGTGCCCATCTGTGCAGCCTGCCAGTGCTCATCTGTGCCACCTCATCAGTGCCCATCTGTGCAGCCTGTCAGTGCCCATCAATACCCATCTGTGCAGCCTGTCAGTGCCCATCAATACCCATCTTTGCAGCCTGTCAGTGCCCATCTGTGCCGCCCCATCAGTGCCCATCTGTGCAGCCTGTCAGTGCCCATCAATGCCCATCTGTGCAGCCTGTCAGTGCCCATCAATGCCCATCTCTGCAGCCTGTCAGTGCCGCATCATCAGTGCCCATCTGTGCAGCCTGTCAGTGCCCATCAATGCCCATCTTTGCAGCCTGTCAGTGCCCATCTGTGCAGCCTGTCAGTGCCCATCAATGCCCATCTGTGCCGCCTCATCAGTGCCCATCAGTACAGCCTCCTAAGCACACATCAGTACCCATCTGTGCAGCCTGTCAGTGCCCATCAGTGAAGGAGAAAAATTACCTGTCTGCAAAATTTTATAACAAACTGTGAAAAAGTTTTTGTTTATTTAGCAAAAAATACCCCCCCCCCCCCAGCGGTGATTAAATACCCCCAAAAGTAAGCTCTATTTGTATGAAAAAAATGATAAAAATGACATATGTGTACAGTGTTGCATGACCGAGTAATTGTCATTCAAAGTGTGACAGCGCTGAAAATTGGCCTGGGCAGGAAGGGGGGTAAAAGTGCCCAGTAGGGAAGTGCTTAAAGGATCTGCTAGTGCCGGATACCACAGAGGTGTCGTGGAGTTCTGGACGGCTGGTCATAATCTTATGGCTGACGGGTGGGTTGACACGTTCATGTTTTCGGAAGCCCGGCGTTCCCCGGTGTGGATCGGAAGCGCGCTATTTCTAATGGTGGAGCAGTCTAAGAATGGTTTCTATGACAACTCCCGGGGGGGGGGGGCACTGCTTGCAGCATAGAAGCGTTATTTTTCACCTGTCATCATAACGATCGCTTTGTTAAACGCGGGAACGGGGCGCTATAATTCCGGAGAGCCTCCCCCACCTATAGTGTCACCTGTGATCTCCGCCAGGAAACCATGTCAATAGATCCAGAACCGTCCAATCACAGCCAATCCAGAGGAAGGAAAAAAAAAACCTTCGATATAGACCCAAAAGCAAATATTTCTTATCAATTCTTGGATGTGGCGGCTGCATTCGTTTTTTCTTTTAAGCTTTCATTGCTGGTGATCCTGCCAGTTAGTCTGTTGTTTTTCAGCAGAACATGCTCTCTCGCAGATGTATCAGTTACAGGGATGAGACAAACCGTTTTCCACTGACAGGGGTGCTTACAATGATCAGATTTTATTTATTCAGGTAAAATACATTATCCCAAAATGAAAGAAAAAAGAAAAGTGTTGTAACTACTTATAAAGTGTGAGCTGGAGTTCTGCTTTAGTTTGTTGGTGTATCTAAATCCGCCGGTCCATCTAACACTCCCCTCCCCCCAGACTGACAATGCCGGTGTGCCTCCTGTTCTCCTTCATCCAGAGTTGGAGGAGGTGTGTTACTGGCCAGATCACCAGAGGGGGGGAAGCCATAAAAAAATGAAAACGAATGCAGCCGCCTCATCCAATGATTGCTGAGCTGTAATATGGAACATTTTTGGTTTTAATACGACTTTAACCCTTTCACTGCTAGAACAGATTTTGCATTTTTTTTCTTTATTTTTTCCCCCATGTGTTAAAATGTACAAATCGGGCCTAAATCTTCTTTCAATGCTTGTCTAAAGGTAGAGGTAGAGCCGGGGGCTCCAAACTGCACCCCGGGGGCCATATGTGGTCCTTTGCTTGCCTTTATCCGGCCCATGGGGCACTATTCCTCCCATTGATACCAATGATGGGGCACTATTCCTTCCACTGATACCAATGATGGGGCACTATTCCCCCCCCACTGATACCAATGATGGGGCACTATTCCTTCCACTGATACCAATGATGGGGCACTATTCCTTCCACTGATACCAATGATGGGGCACTATTCCCCCCCACTGACACCAATGATGGGACACTATTCCTCCCACTGATACCAATGATGGGGCACTATTCCTCCCACTGACACCAATGATGGGACACTATTCCTCCCACTGACACCAATGATGGGGCACTATTCCCCCCCACTGACACCAATGATGGGACACTATTCCTCCCACTGATACCAATGATGGGGCACTATTCCCCCCCACTGACACCAATGATGGGGCACTATTCCTCCCACTGACACCAATGATGGGACACTATTCCTCCCACTGATACCAATGATGGGGCACTATTCCCCCCCACTGACACCAATGATGGGACACTATTCCTCCCACTGATACCAATGATGGGGCACTATTCCTCCCACTGACACCAATGATGGGACACTATTCCTCCCACTGATACCAATGATGGGGCACTATTCCCCCCCACTGACACCAATGATGGGACACTATTCCTTCCACTGATACCAATGATGGGGCACTATTCCTTCCACTGATACCAATGATGGGGCACTATTCCCCCCCACTGACACCAATGATGGGACACTATTCCTCCCACTGATACCAATGATGGGGCACTATTCCTCCCACTGACACCAATGATGGGACACTATTCCTCCCACTGACACCAATGATGGGGCACTATTCCCCCCCACTGACACCAATGATGGGACACTATTCCTCCCACTGATACCAATGATGGGGCACTATTCCCCCCCACTGACACCAATGATGGGGCACTATTCCTCCCACTGACACCAATGATGGGACACTATTCCTCCCACTGATACCAATGATGGGGCACTATTCCCCCCCACTGACACCAATGATGGGACACTATTCCTCCCACTGATACCAATGATGGGGCACTATTCCTCCCACTGACACCAATGATGGGACACTATTCCTCCCACTGATACCAATGATGGGGCACTATTCCCCCCCACTGACACCAATGATGGGACACTATTCCTCCCACTGATACCAATGATGGGGCACTATTCCCCCCCACTGACACCAATGATGGGACACTATTCCCCCCACTGATACCAATGATGGGGCACTATTCCTCCCATTGATACCAATGATGGGGCACTATTCCTCCCATTGATACCAATGATGGGGCACTATTCCTTCCACTGATACCAATGATGGGGCACTATTCCTCCCACTGACACCAATGATGGGACACTATTCCCCCCACTGATACCAATGATGGGGCACTATTCCTCCCATTGATACCAATGATGGGGCACTATTCCTCCCATTGATACCAATGATGGGGCACTATTCCTCCCACTGATACCAATGATGGGGCACTATTCCTTCCACTGATACCAATGATGGGACACTATTCCCCCCACTGATACCAATGATGGGGCACTATTCCTCCCATTGATACCAATGATGGGGCACTATTCCTTCCACTGATACCAATGATGGGGCACTATTCCTCCCACTGATACCAATGATGGGGCACTATTCCTCCCACTGATACCAATGATGGGACACTATTCCTCCCACTGACACCAATGATGGGACACTATTCCTCCCACTGACACCAATGATGGGACACTATTCCTCCCACTGACACCAATGATGGGACACTATTCTTCCCACTGACACCAATGATGGGACACTATTCCTCCCATTGACACCAATGATGGGACACTATTCCTCCCACTGACACCAATGATGGGACACTATTCCTCCCACTGACACCAATGATGGGACACTATTCCTCCCACTGACACCAATGATGGGACACTATTCCTCCCACTGACACCAATGATGGGACACTATTCCTCCCATTGACACCAATGATGGGACACTATTCCTCCCACTGACACCAATGATGGGACACTATTCCTCCCACTGACACCAATGATGGGACACTATTCCTCCCACTGACACCAATGATGGGACACTATTCCCCTCACTGACACCAATGATGGAACACTATTCCTCCCACTGACACCAATGATGGGACACTATTCCTCCCATTGACACCAATGATGGGGCACTATTCCTCCCATTGACACCAATGATGGGACACTATTCCTCCCACTGACACCAATGATGGGACACTATTCCTCCCACTGACACCAATGATGGGACACTATTCTTCCCACTGACACCAATGATGGGACACTATTCCTCCCATTGACACCAATGATGGGACACTATTCCTCCCACTGACACCAATGATGGGACACTATTCCTCCCACTGATACCAATGATGGGGGACTATTCCTCCCACTGATACCAATGATGGGGCACTATTCCTCCCACTGACACCAATGATGGGACACTATTCCTCCCACTGACACCAATGATGGGACACTATTCCTCCCATTGACACCAATGATGGGACACTATTCCTCCCACTGACACCAATGATGGGACACTATTCCTCCCACTGACACCAATGATGGGACACTATTCCTCCCACTGACACCAATGATGGGACACTATTCCCCTCACTGACACCAATGATGGAACACTATTCCTCCCACTGACACCAATGATGGGACACTATTCCTCCCATTGACACCAATGATGGGACACTATTCCTCCCACTGACACCAATGATGGGACACTATTCCTCCCACTGACACCAATGATGGGACACTATTCCTCCCACTGACACCAATGATGGGACACTATTCCCCTCACTGACACCAATGATGGGACACTATTCCTCCCACTGACACCAATGATGGGACACTATTCCCCTCACTGACACCAATGATGGGACACTATTCCTCCCACTGATACCAATGATGGGGGACTATTCCTCCCACTGATACCAATGATGGGGCACTATTCCCCTCACTGACACCAATGATGGGACACTATTCCTCCCACTGATACCAATGATGGGGGACTATTCCTCCCACTGATACCAATGATGGGGCACTATTCCTCCCACTGACACCAATGATGGGACACTATTCCTCCCACTGACACCAATGATGGGACACTATTCCTCCCATTGACACCAATGATGGGACACTATTCCTCCCACTGACACCAATGATGGGACACTATTCCTCCCACTGATACCAATGATGGGACACTATTCCCCTCACTGACACCAATGATGGGACACTATTCCTCCCACTGACACCAATGATGGGACACTATTCCCCTCACTGACACCAATGATGGGACACTATTCCCCTCACTGACACCAATGATGGGACACTATTCCTCCCACTGACACCAATGATGGGACACTATTCCTCCCATTGACACCAATGATGGGACACTATTCCTCCCATTGACACCAATGATGGGACACTATTCCTCCCATTGACACCAATGATGGGACACTATTCCTCCCACTGACACCAATGATGGGACACTATTCCCCTCACTGACACCAATGATGGAACACTATTCCTCCCACTGACACCAATGATGGGACACTATTCCTCCCATTGACACCAATGATGGGGCACTATTCCTCCCATTGACACCAATGATGGGACACTATTCCCCTCACTGACACCAATGATGGGACACTATTCCTCCCACTGATACCAATGATGGGGCACTATTCCTCCCATTGAAACCAATGATGGGGCACTATTCCTCCCACTGATACCAATGATGGGACACTATTCCTCCCACTGATACCAATGATGGGGCACTATTCCTCCCATTGATACCAATGATGGGACACTATTCTTCCCACTGATACCAATGATGGGGCACTATTCCTCCCATTGACACCAATGATGGGACACTATTCCTCCCACTGATACCAATGATGGGACACTATTCCTCCCACTGATACCAATGATGGGGCACTATTCCTCCCACTGATACCAATGATGGGGCACTATTCCTCCCATTGACACCAATGATGGGACACTATTCCTCCCACTGATACCAATGATGGGGCACTATTCCTCCCACTGATACCAATGATGGGGCACTATTCCTCCCATTGACACCAATGATGGGACACTATTCCCCTCACTGACACCAATGATGGGACACTATTCCTCCCACTGATACCAATGATGGGGGACTATTCCTCCCACTGATACCAATGATGGGGCACTATTCCTCCCACTGACACCAATGATGGGACACTATTCCTCCCACTGATACCAATGATGGGGCACTATTCCTCCCATTGACACCAATGATGGGACACTATTCCCCTCACTGACACCAATGATGGGACACTATTCCTCCCACTGATACCAATGATGGGGCACTATTCCTCCCACTGATACCAATGATGGGGCACTATTCCTCCCACTGACACAAATGATGGGACACTATTCCTCCCACTGACACAAATGATGGGACACTATTCCTCCCACTGACACCAATGATGGGACATTATTCCATTCACTGACACCAATGATGGGGCACTATTCCTCCCACTGACACCAATGATGGGGCACTATTCCTCCCACTGACACCAATGATGGGGCACTATTCCTCCCACTGACACCAATGATGGGACACTATTCCATTCACTGACACCAATGATGGGGCACTATTCCTCCCACTGACACCAATGATGGGGCACTATTCCTCCCATTGACACCAATGATGGGGCACTATTCCTCCCATTGACACCAATGATGGGACACTATTCCTTCCACTGATACCAATGATGGGACACTATTCCTCCCATTGACACCAATGATGGGACACTATTCCTCCCACTGACACCAATGATGGGACACTATTCCATTCACTGACACCAATGATGGGGCACTATTCCTCCCACTGACACCAATGATGGGGCACTATTCCTCCCATTGACACCAATGATGGGGCACTATTCCTCCCATTGACACCAATGATGGGGCGCTATTTTTTTACCTTGGTAACTTTTCTACACCCAATAGCCACAGTCTGGCAGGAAAGTGGCCCCTTGTTTAGAAAGTTTGGAGCCCCGTGGGGTAGAGTAATAAATACTCATCTCTTTGCACACGCCAGCAGCGGGTGATCTCTTCTCTCTGGTTGTGGGTGGGCTCTCTGCATCCTCATATACAATGCAGGACTATCGGTACAGCGTTGTATTTGATGACGTGATCATGTGACCCCCACCGGGGCAATGACCCTAAATCTAATAACTTTGCACCAAGTTCACCGTTGCAACCCAGTGCTGCCGTCTCCTGCCGCCCCCTTTCTGTCCACAAGCACTGCAGTGATGGCGGGCATCGCATTTCCCGGGGGGAGGGTGGGATTCCTGAAGGTGATAACAGTGGACCACACCTGGCCACATGTTGTCTCCATTCAAAGCCCATGTGGGAGGATGACAGTGGAGGAGAAAAGTTAGGGAAGCGTCTCGCCCTTTACCAGGAAGTACCTAAACAAGGACATTTGTGGCAGGATCACCGGGGATTATTATTTTCACTCCTTCCTGCCGGGCCTATAGCAGAATGATGGAGGGGGGGGGGGGCTCTTCCATTATCCTGACTTGACATCCAGCAGGATAAGCCATGGCGATTGGTGGTGCGGTGTTTCTCCAATTTTGGTAAAGAGCCTCTGTCCAATCACAGCTTTCCTCTATTCGTGCTGCCAGGGCATGAGAAGAGAAGAGCCGATAGGCGGCTCTCCTGATGGGGGGGGGGGGGGGGGGTCTGTGCTGATAATCGGTGCAGGCCCATCAGCGATGCCCAGCAGTGCCCCACTAGTGATGCCAATCTGTGCCCACTAGGTATGCCAATTGGTGCCCATCAATAATGCTCATCAGTGCCGCCTCATCAGTGGTCGTCAGTGCTGCCTCATCAGTGGCCATCAGTGCTTCCTCATCAGTGCCGCCTCATCAGTGGCCATTAGTGCCGTCTCATCAGTGGCCATCAGTGCTGCGTCATCGGTGCCGCCTCATCATTGGCCATCAGTGCCGCCTCATCAGTGGCCATCAGTGCCGCCTCATCAGTGGCCATCAGTGCTTCCTCATCAGTGGCCATCAGTGCTTCCTCATCAGTGGCCATTAGTGCTGTCTCATCAGTGGCCATCAGTGCTTCCTCATCAGTGCCGCCTCATCAGTGGCCATCAGTGCCGCCTCATTAATGCCGCCTCATCAGTGCCGCCTCATCAGTGGCCATCAATGCCGCCTAATCAGTGCCCATCAGTGCCGCCTCAATCAGTGGCCATCAGTGCTGCCTCATCAGTGCCTATTGGTGAAGGAGAAAAATTTCTTATTTACGAATTTTTATAATAGAAACAAAGAAACATTTTTTTTGAAAAAAAAAAAAGTTTTGGTCTTTTTTTGTTTATTTAGCAAGAAATAAAAGCCAGTGGTGATTAAATACCACTAAAATAAAGTTCTATTTGTGGGGGAAAAAAGATAACAATATCCTCTGTGTACAATGTTACATGACTGAGTAATTGTCATTCAAAGTGTGAGAGCGCTGAAGTCTGAGAATTGTCCTGGGCAGGGTGGGGGTGACAGTGCCGGGTATTGAAGTGGATTTAAAGCGGAATTAAACCCAAAATCAAAAATGTATCATTTTGCATCTTACCAATCATTAGATGGGGTGTCTGTATTAGTTTTCTCATTTTTAGGGCTTTTTTTTTTCACCTGGTTACATAGTTTATTATATAGTATTACATAGTTACATAGTAGGTGAGGGTGAAAAAAGACACAAGTCCATCAAGTCCAACCTATGTGTGTGATTATATGTCAGTATTACATTGTATATCCCTGTATGTTGCGGTCATTCAGGTGATTATCTAATAGTTTCTTGAAGCTATCAATGCTCCCCGCTGAGACCACCGCCTGTGGAAGGGGATTCCACATCCTTGCCGCTCTTACAGTAAAGAACCCTCTACGTAGTTTAAGGTTAAACCTCTTTTCTTCTAATTTTAGTGAATGGCCACGTGGTGATCTGACCAGTAACACACCTCCTGTATTAGGGCGCCCCCCCCCCCCCCCCCACTCTGGATGAAGGAGCACAGGACGCACATTAGACAGCAGTGTTGTACATCTGGGGGCGGAGGGGAATGTTGGATGTACTAGCAGATTTAAATACACTAACAAACTGAAGCCAAACTCCCAGTGCGCACTTTATAAGCAGTTCTAGCAGTGTGTGATTCTGTGTTGGTTACATTCTTGAGGTCTCACTTCTGCCCATCTCTTGTCTCTTAGTCCGCTGAGGATTCTGGGTATGATTTTGCCTCCTGCTCGGCACCTGTGACCCCGGTTTCTTCTCGCCCCATGATGGGCTGAGGTGGCCCCATCGTCTGGAGAATGACCCACAGAGCCAGTCCACTCAAAGCCTACGACTTCCTCCTGAAGTTTCTATTGGTCGGTGACAGCGATGTCGGCAAAGGGGAGATCCTGGCCAGTCTGCAGGACGGGTCCACAGAGTCGCCTTACGGGTACAACATGGGTAAGTGCCATGCTTGGTGACGTCTTTACTTTGTGCTCTGCTCAGTTTTGGCAAAGCAGAGGAATATTTGGAATGAAGTCTTTGCTGTCATGGAGTACAAGGTGGGCTGAATGCTCCTTCACACATGGCTTTGCCCCTCGGAGGGCATTTCCCGGGTGGTGAGAAGACCTTCTATTGCCTCCCCATTATAATATAAAAAAAGAGGGGCGCACCAACCTCCCCAAGTGATGTACGAAGAGAGGTCCAAACACCTCTATGGCCATAGGTGGATCGTTTTCTGATTCTGCCACGTCGATCAGCCAAGGTGGAATTTTGTTGATTGCTTCCAAGAGATCCAAAGAACCAACCACAATATAAATCAATAAAACTTTTTTTTTTTTTAGGTGAATGGGGCTGCTATGCAAACCCCCCCCCCAGCAACAGCAGGGTTCAAGGGGTTAAAGCAGGCAGTGGGGAGACAATGGGACAATCCGTACAATCGTATTCTCCTGGGCTCAAGAGTATCATTGGTGTTCCCGGGAGGAATAGTGCCCCATAATTGGTGTTCCCGGGAGGATTAGTACCCCATCATTGGTGTTCCCGGGAGGAATAGTGCCCCATCATTGGTGTTCCCGGGAGAAATAGTGCCGCATCATTGGTGTTCCCGGGAGGAATAGTGCCCCATCATTGGTGTTCCCGGGAGGAATAGTGCCCCATCATTGGTGTTCCCGGGTGGAATAGTGCCCCATCATTGGTGTTCCCGGGAGGAATAGTGCCCCATCATTGGTGTTCCCGGGAGGAATAGTGCCCCATCATTGGTGTTCCCGGGAGGAATAGTGCCCCATCATTGGTGTTCCCGGGAGGAATAGTGCCCCATCATTGGTGTTCCCGGGAGGAATAGTGCCCCATCATTGGTGTTCCCGGGAGGAATAGTGCCCCATCATTGGTGTTCCCGGGAGGAATAGTGTCCCATCATTGGTGTTCCCGGGAGGAATAGTGCCCCATCATTGGTGTTCCCGGGAGGAACAGTGCCCCATCATTGGTGTTCCCGGGAGGAATAGTGCCCCATCATTGGTGTTCCCGGGAGGAATAGTGCCCAATCATTGGTGTTTTATTCTCCAGTTTGAGTGTAACACTCAGTTTTTTCATTTATTACTTTTAAATAAACGGAAAAAATGGCATATTACGTTTTTTTTTAATGATTTTTATCCGATTATTTGGAAAAAATAATCAGCCGATTAATCGATTGTGAAAATAATCGTTAGTTGCAGCCCTACAATCCACTCTTGCAAGGCGGGGGGTTCAGTAGATTTGCAGTGTCTCAATATTACCAAAAGGTTCCTGCTGCAGCCTGTCTATGGGCATCTCCCACTTCTAATATACCGGAGAGACAGTATTTAGGGTCTTCTGGGATCTGGAAGACCCGATTGAGCGTGTCTACCACCTTTTTCCAATATAGGTGCAGCTTCGGACACCGCCATAGCAGGTGTATCAAATCCCTGTGGTCCCAGGAGGACCTAGTGCATGTGGGATCTGGTGGTACCCCCAAAGGGGCCAACCTGGCCGGCGTGTAGCGTAACCGTAAGATTATGTATAATGGTGAGAGATATTGAGTCACATTGAAGGAGCATTGTGCAATGCCTCTTCCTATTGTTCCTCCTTAAATGTTCCCCTCCCATTGGGCTACTGCTCTAAGAGACGTCTCAGGAAGAAAGAGGTTCAGCAGCATCGCGTGACTGCTCGATATAAACCCCTTATATGTGGTGACCTCATACATGTCATTAAATATGGGGGCAGGTTCCAGTACCCATTGATCTACCCCCCAGTTGGGCCTTTTTTGATATGCTTTTATCCTATATGTGTTTGGGAGTATACCTCTTTTCATACATTAAAGATACCACTTGGGAATGCACAAGGTTGGTGCGCCCTCTTTTCTTTGTTTTACAATGTTTCCATTGGGTCTCTTCCCCCCCCCCAACCCTCAGAGGGCAGCAATACCTGAGCTTCCTTCTTGAACCACCAGGATTTTGTGATACAACCATCACCTTCATACAACTCTTGAGCGCAGGAGAATACGATTGTACGGTCTGTCCCATTGCCTCCCCACTGCCTGCTTTAACCCCTTGAACCCTGCTGTTGTGGGGCGCTTGCAGAGCGGACCCCATTCACCTGGAAAAAAAAAAAGTTACAGTGATTTGTATTGTGGTTTGGTACTTTGGATCTCTTAGAAGCAATCAGAAAATGATCCACCTAATGATGAGCTTTAGTAGCTTTGATAAGAGCGTTCACTTTACAGATCCTTCTATCTGGTGGTGAGTTCCCAGGTCTGTAGACCTGACACGTCCATCACGAGGGTTCCCACGCTCCCTCCTGGATCTGAATGCCAATTTTATATTCTGCGTTACTGGGAATACCTGGGCTCCGAGGCGAATGGGAACCGTGCCAGCGACTCCGGCAGGGAGAGGTCTCCTGAAATTCCCAGGAGTTGTAAGAAGTCAGGTGACCAAAGATGGGGCTCCACCTAAAAACCAGTTTGCCATGTAAACTGCCTTTTTTTTTAATAAAGTTTGGATTTGGTTTTTCTTTCTTTATTTTTTTTCTTGAAATTTTGATGTGCATAGAAATCTAGTATGGCCGGGGATAGAAAATAGACTTTCTAGACCTTGCGGAGGAGAAGTCTCTATTTTGAAGGCTCGTAAATCGGTGTCATGTTCTGGGTGTTCTCCAGGCACGGTAAGGCCTGGAAGATTCCTATACAGTGTAATTAGGTTAGTATGTGTCTGCCGCACCTTCCAAGCCTGACACGATTGGGTGTCACCTGTCGCGGAATCTCCTGTGTGAATGTAATCACAGCCGCCATCAGGTGTGAGCGGCCGAAGTACAGCTTGCTGCTGCAGCAAAAGAAAGGGAAAGTAAGTGCGCCCCAAGCATTGAAAAAAAACACCAACTTTACTAAAATCAGGAAAAAGGAAAAGTTGCTTTTTTTTAAATCTTGTAACCTTCAATAGAAATCCAGTTGCCTTAAAGTGATATTAACCACTTCAAGACCAGGCCTTTTTACTGAGTTTTTAAGTCAGTATTTTTTGATAGAAAATTACCTTCCGGTCCTCTATGGGCTCTGTGGTAAGCACGCAAAACCACCGGCTTCCATTCTGGGTTCTCCGGTGGAACCACCGGCTTCCGTTTTGGGTTCTCTGGTGGAACCGCCGGCTTCAGTTCTGAGTTCTCCGGTGGAACCGCCGGCTTCAGTTCTGGGTTCTCCGGTGGAACCGCCAGCTTCAGTTCTGGGTTCTCCGGTGGGGCGAAGATCCCGGAGAGGTATCGGTGGGTGGCGGTGGCGTTGCTGAGCATCATCCTGGTATACCACTTCAAAGTCGCAATGTAAATGTACATGAGGTGGTCTTCAGGTGGTTATTATAAGTAACTTACTAGTAGATCGGCTGCCATCTTTGAGGTGCTCCAAGGCTACCTTTTGACATTTTGAGCAATCTACAATCTGCCCATAAACCATTTTTCTTTGGACGTGTTTGAGATCTGATGATTTTTTTTTTCTTTTTACCCTATTTTTAGAATTGAAGGTTATGATAGGAAACCTGTAACTCTATAATGGATACATTTAATTTCAAAGTGTGTAGAGCTTTGGTTCATGCGCTGCTGTCTTGAGTTCATTCAGGTTCATCGCCTAATCCTCTAAGACAGCGTCATTCCTTAAGGGCTTCCAGCAGAGCAGACTTAAGGATATCCCAGCTCGGAGACAGGTGCGTCACTGCAAATATCCCAGAGCCGCTGTATGACCTACTTCTCCTGAGCCGGAGCTGGCACAGGGCACTTGCGAAAATCAAGCTCAGAACATTGTGCCTATCCCTCCGCATTGTGTCGGGTGGGTTTTATTATGAATGTTCTCCAGCATGTCTCGGAGCGTCTCGGTGACTTGGCACCCAAATACAAGAGTTGCTGTACAGAGGGATTACCGCAGGAAGCCAGAGTTGGTTTCTGGGCATCGAAATGCATCAATAGTCCCCATGGTTGGCAATTGTCATTGATGAAAAGAAAGCAGGGTTTTTTGTTTTTTTTTGGAAAATATCTTCGCTTCTGGTTTCTCAGATTTGTCCAAAACAAGCTACGCCCAAAACTATGCCCAAAACAAGATACCCCTTAAACTACCTCCCAAACAAGATACCCCTGGTTTCTCAGGTTGTGATGGAAACTGAGACTTCTATTAGAGCAGCTTTTCTCAAGCTTTTCAACACAGAGGATCCCTTGAAATAAATTTCCCGTCTCAGGGAACCTCTGCTAAAAATGACTACAACTCATGATACATTAGTGTGATGGTCAGTGGGAAGAATGCCCCTTACACTTGTGACCATTGGAAAGGATTACTCCCTTACAGATTACTGAAAATATCAATGGTGTTGGTGGGAACTTATCTGAGAGGTAGAAATTGCTAATTGCTCATGGAACCCCTAGCCTCTGAAGGAACCCTAGTTAAGAAACCATGCTCTGGAAGAACCCTAGAGTTCCATGGGACCCTGGTTGAGAAAACCCTGATCTGGAGGAACCCTAGGGTTCCATGGAGCTCTGGTTGAGAAACCCTGATCTGGAGGAACCCTAGGGTTCTATGGAACCCTGGTTGAGAAAACCCTGATCTGGAGGAACCCTAGGGCTCTATGGAACCCTGGTTGAGAAAACCCTGATCTGGAGGAACCCTAGGGTTCTATGGAACCCTGGTTGAGAAAACCCTGATCTGGAGGAACCCTAAGGTTCTATGGAACTCTGGTTGAGAAAACCCTGATCTGGAGGAACCCTAGGGTTCTATGGAACCTTGGTTGAGAAAACCCTGATCTGGAGGAACACTAGGGTTCCATGGAACCCTGGTTGAGAAAACCCTGATCTGGAGGAACCCTAGGGTTCTATGGAACCCTGGTTGAGAAAACCCTGATCTGGAGGAACCCTAGGGTCCTATGGAACCCTGGTTGAGAAAACCCTGATCTGGAGGAACCCTAGGGTTCTATGGAACCCTGGTTGAGAAAACCCTGATCTGGAGGAACCCTAGGGTTCTATGGAACCTTGGTTGAGAAAACCCTGATCTGGAGGAACACTAGGGTTCCATGGAACTCTGGTTGAGAAACCATGGGAAATATGGTGTTACCCCATATCCCCAGCCTACAATGTATCCCGTCCTCACTCTCTGACCCTCATTTCCTCTATTTGGACTGCAGTCTATGACAGTCCTCTCAAACAATACATATATTGAACATTATGTGTGGCCCTTTGGGCTGCATTTGAGACCCCCTTTAATTCATAAGTTGACAACCACTGGCCTAAGATGTTACATAAAGGGAGAAACCAGGACTCAAATTCGTTGACCTTTTTATAGAAAATATTTATATGCTCCATGCAGTTAAAGTGGTTGTAAACCCTCACATACACCCAGTAAAGTGACTGGCCTCAGGTGTTGCACAGAGATGAAACAAACCCTCCTACATACGTTGTACCTGTTTATTTGCACTCTTCTGTTCTCTACAGTATGTCCGTTCTGAATTTATAAAGCTTCTCTGAGATTTCAGAAAAAAGCGGGTGGAGAATTGAAATGACACATTGCAGAGCTCAGTATGGAGAGCTCTGAGAGCTGACTGGAGGAAAGGAACACACCCCCTTCTATTAAGCACCCAGGAACAACCACTTAAAGCAAATCCCATACAAAAAAAAAAAAATTGGGTCTAGATACATTTTAAGTCGGGCAGAAATGACGGTCCTGTGCTTCTGGAATCCAGGAATGGATTAGAGAACTATACTTGGTACACATCGTATGGAAGTATTTTTAGTTTGGATGCGCTGATGTATGTCTTAAGTTGACTTCAAATGAAACCTAACCCTGTTTTTTATGATGGAAGGAATGCTCAATGACCTCATTTACGAGGATATCAGAATAAGAGCTCCACGGCCAGGAACATTACAGCAAAGTGTCATTTCTTCAGTGTTGTCACATGAAAAGATAGGAGAAAAGATTTACAAATGTGTGACTGAGGGGTGTACTTACTTTTGTGAGATATTGTACAATGGGTAGAGTTATTGAATGATTTCAGCAGCTCCTTTTAGTTTCTGTAATTTGTATTATAATTGAATTGGTTTGATTTGTAAGATCGGTGCTCACAACGGTCCCATTCGGTTCATAGGGCCTAGTTTGCTCCTCTTATCGGAGCGGAATCACTTTTGCAGAACGTTCTGGTTGCTTTTTCTCCTTTTGGAACCTGAATTTCCGGTTCTCGGGAATGTCATCTTCAGACGGAATGACGTAACTCTGTTTAGCCAAAAGCTCGGCCTGCCCCAACATGCATCCGATGTGTGAGGGACATGGGAAAGAACGCCGAGTCGCTCTCTTTAATGTCTTACTGCTATATATATATGTAGTGCAGCCAATGGGAATACGGCTTGTACAGGCTGGCCGTGCATTACGGGAATTGCTGTCACTGATTCATACTGAGGCCAGTTGCTATAAATTATAAGAGCGGACTGAGTGAAGTAATTTTCCACTATGTAAAAGTACACTAAATTACCAAAAGTATTGGGACGCCTGCCTGTACACACACATGAACTTTAATGACATCCCAGTCTTAGTCCGTAGGGTTCAATATTGAGTTGGCGCCACCCTTTGCAGCTATAACAGCTTCAACTCTTCTGGGAAGGCCGTCCACAAGGTTTAGGAGGGTGTCTATGGGAATGTTTGACCATTCTTCCAGAAGAGCATTTGTGAGGTCAGGCACTGATGTTGGATGAGAAGGCCTGGCTCGCAGTCTCCGCTCTAATTCATCCCAAAGGTGTTCTGTCGGGTTGAGGTGCAGGCCAGTCAAGTTCCTCCATGCAAAACTCTCTCATCCATGTCTTTTTATGGACCTTGCTTTGTGCATCGATTTTCAATGGTAAATTTGCTATGGTAATGCGCCAGGTTGGGGCGCCCTCTCTTTCTTGTGTTTTGTGGCAATGAAAAGTAGGACAAATGGGGGGGGGGGGTGTTAATTTACCCAATGGGGACATAGACCACAAATAAACCAGACAGGGGGTGTAACCCTTCAACTGTCCATCCAAATTAAAAAAAAAAAAAAAAAAAAATTCTGGATTATTTATTTATTTATTTATTTATTTATTTTACTCCTCTCTGCGGTAACCGCGCTCCTGCCCACTTTTCAATCAACTGCCACTTTGCAGCATTGGATAGAGCTAAGGGCTCATTTACACTTCCTTCGGCTTCAACACACACTAACGGCTAGTTTTACAGGTTGCTTCAAAACAAGGCTTCGGACAGGCTTTGTTAAAGCTCTCTGAACACCAGTCAAAGCCCCTGTCACTAAAAAAAATGGTTAACTTACAGTCCTGGTTACACCTTGCTTTTGCTTTGTTTCGGCTTTGCTTCAAAAATTATACCCCATGTGGCTTTAGTGGTGCTTAAAAGCGTCTTCAAAGTTTCCATAGAAGTCTACGGCAAAGCTAGCTTGAAGCTCCACCAGTGGCTCATGGAAGCTCCACCAAAGGCTCATGGAAGCTCCACCAAAGGCTCATGGAAGCTCCACCAAAGGCTCATGGAAGCTCCACCAAAGGCTCATGGAAGCTCCACCAAAGGCTCATGGAAGCTCCACCAAAGGCTCATGGAAGCTCCACCAAAGCCTCATTGAAGCCCCACCAAAGCTTCATCAAAGCCTCATTGAAGCCTCATGAAAGCCCCATCTATTCTCCACCGAAGCACCAACTAAAAGCAAGGTGTAAACAAGACTATAAGCTTACCATTTTATTTAGTGACAGGGGCTTTGACTGGAGTTCAGAGAGCTTCAACAAAGCGTTTCCGAAACCATGTTTCGAAACTAATAAAGAAATGTGCCATGTGGCCAGCTGCCATGGTTGTGTGATCAGGTGACCATGTCCTGAAAGTAATGTGAAATTCTCCTTTTTGTACATTCATCAAATATAAGGTTTGTGTCACTGGCATGTCCATCTGAGATGCCTCCTGAGATCATTTGGAATTCTTTGACAGGTACACTTTACTTGAAGTTGACTGCTTTTGACCTGAATCCAGCAGGGTTTGTGTGATTGGCTTACATGGGGAAGCAAAACTTGTCTGATTTGATTTAAAAAAAAAAAAAAAAATCTCCAGCACAGGTCTATACTTTCTTGGCGTGGCTAGAGGGTTCACCACACAAAGGGTCAAAGAGTCAGTCTGCTGAAATGGTTGTGATTTGGGGGAGTCCGGAGTCACCCGACTTTGTAAAAGCAAAACTGTCTTTATTTTCAAAAACAGGCAATGAAAGATAACATCTGGTTGGCAATATGAACAGTATACAAACAAAACTATGGCTCACCGCCAGTAACATTTGTCCCTTAACAAGGGTTTTGAAGTCCCTGCCTATTCCAGAGGTCTGGAAAGGTGGCAATGACTAGCAGGGTCTCAGCCAATCCAACAGCCTCCAATTCTCCCAAAACAGTTGCTGCTCCACACTCCACCTCAGACACCTGCTGACTATTTCCTGCTCCCCTTTCAGGTCTCTGCTGCTGGCAAACCGAAGGAAGGGACGGCGATTAAACCACCTCAATGTGGTCAGGCCTTACACCGTGACCACAGGGGGGGTGGTTTGAACACCGTCCCTTCCTTTTGGTTTACCCCACACTTTTGAAATGGTTCTCTCGGATGTCCGCTCCCGATCACTGAGTACCGGCTAGGATTTTCTAACGCGTCCTGCTTGGATCGGCACTACAAGCCTTTCCTGAACACTCTGCTGCACGCAGGTTAACCCTTTTAGGACCACAGTCCCCGTAATCAGGGTTGGAGGCTCTTTCACACCCAAAGTCTCTCTGAGTCTCCGAATTCTGGGTCTCAAATAAGGACTTGCCTACCTTGAGAGAACTGTAAATCTGTTCTCTCCTTCTTCAAGTGGACCACCCCGGAACCCCTCGCCCTGCATGGGTGAGAACTCCTGAGTACTCCATAAATGTTTTTTTTTTTTGTCTACCTAAAGGGACTGCAACCAAAGTAACAGGGACACACATCTTGCATCCTGTACATGGTTAACAGGGTTGCCCCCTCATGAAGTTCAGCTGCTCTTGCTGCAACAAGAAACCTCTCTGTCCACCTACTGCATTCTCCTGGATAACTCTTTCAGGACCACAGTCCCCGTAATCAGGATTGGAGGCTCTTTCCCACCCAAAGTCTCTCTGAGCCTCCGAATTCTGGGCCAATCCTGAGAGAACTGTAGATCTGTTCTCTCCTCTCCAACTGCACCACCCCCCCTAAACCCGTCACCCTGCATGGGTGAGAACCATTGAGTACTTCCAAAAAATTTATTTGTCTCCCTAAAGGGACTACACAGACGCACATCTCCCATCCATGACTCATCCCTGACATCCTGTACATGGTTAACAGGGTTCCACCTGCCATGAAGTTCTATTCCTCCTGTTGCAACAAGAAACCTGTCTATCCACTTACTGCATTCTCCTGGATATCCCTGTCAGGACCACAGGAGAGCCTCCAACCCCAACAGAGTTGGAGGCTCTTCCCCACCCAAAGTCTCTCTGAGTCTCTGGATTCTGGGTTTCAAATGATAACTTGCCTATCTTGAGAGAACTGTAAATCTGTTCTCTCTCCTTCAAGTGGACCACCCCCAGAACCTGTCACCCTGCATGGGTGAGAACCCCTGAGTACTCCAAAAAATGTCCCCCTTTAGAGGGACTACAACCCAAGTACCAGGGACACACATCTCCCATCCCTGGCATCCTGTACATGTTTAACAGGGTTCCCCCCTCATGAAGTTCCATTCCTCCTGTTGCAACAAAAATTCTGTCTATCTACTTACTGCATTCTCCTGGATAATCTGTTTAGGACCACAGTCCCTGTAATCAGGATTGGAGGCTCTTTTACACCCAAAGTCTCTCTGAGTCTCCAAATTCTGGGTCCCAAATGAGGACTTGCCAATCCTGAGAGAACTGTAAATCTTTTCTCTCCCCTCCAAGTGGACCACCCCCACAACCCCTCACCCTGCATGGGCGAGAACCCCTCCAGAGTACTCCAAAAAATGTCCCCCTTTAGAGGGACTACAACCCAAGTACCAGGGACACACATCTCCCATCCCTGGCATCCTCTACATGATTCACGAGTTCCCCCTTCCATGAAGTTCTACTCCTCCTGCTGCATCAAGAAACATCTCCTTCCAGCTACTACAATTCTCCAACCTAAAAATCCAACTGTGAAAGGAGAATGTTGGTGCAATTTCCAGACAACGATAACGACGTTGGGTGATCGCATTCTCCACCATCCACCCAAACTACAACAAAAACACTCCTGGGTGGGCTTACCAACCTAATTCTAGTCTCCAGATAATTTCACTTCTGTGATGAGCAGATCCTGATAATTACGCTACTAGAGAGAGAGAAGGTAAAAAGCGGCTCTTTGATTTATCTTCCTTCACATCAGGTTTTTCCTGTAGCTTTTTTATAGCTCGGCAATAAACGTTGCAGACTGAATATTATGTCCTTAATCTTTCCTTTTTTTTTTCTCGTAAATTCTCTTGTGTTTGAGAAATAGCCGCGCATCTCCTGCTTGGCCCTCAAGGACATCTGACTCTTTTTTTCGCTTGGAAATACAAACCCACCATCAAATAGAGACGTTTATTATCGGCGATGCCTGGAGTGACCAGGAAATCCGATACGGGTGCTGTGATATATGCCAGCACAGGGTTCTCATTTTACAATTGCAAGGGATTATGGGAATAAAAGAGAGAAGATGGTAAGTCAATCATATGGCTGCACGGTAATTGGTACCCTTGTTCAGCAAATCCCCCGTTCAGTAGTACCCCCAGCTCTGCTGATCCCTCGCTCAATAGTAACCCCCAGCTCGGCTGATCCCTCGCTCAGTAGTAACCCCCAGCTCTGCTGATCTCCCACTCAGTAGTAACCCCCAGCTCGTCTGATCCCTCGCTCAGTAGTAACCCCCAGCTGGTCTGATCCCTCGCTCAGTAGTAACCCCGTGCTCGGCTGATCCCTCGCTCAGTAGTAACCAACAGTTTGGCTGATCCCTCCCTCAGTAGTAACCCCCAGCTCGGCTGATCCCTCGCTCAGTAGTAACCCCGTGCTCGGCTGATCCCTCGCTCAGTAGTAACCCCCAGTTCGGCTGATCCCTCCCTCAGTAGTAACCCCCAGCTCGGCTGATCCCTCGCTCAGTAGTAACCCCCAGTTTGGCTGATCCCTCCCTCAGTAGTAACCCCCAGTTCGGCTGATCCCCAGCTCAGGTGATCCCTCGCTCAGTAGTAACCCCCAGTTTGGCTGATCCCTTTCTCAGTAGTAACCCCCAGCTCAGCTGATCCCTTGCTCAGTAGTAACCCCCAGCTCGGCTGATCCCCTGCTCAGTAGTAACCCCCAGCTCGGCTGATCCCTCGCTCAGTAATAACCCCCAGCTCGGCTGATCCCTCGCTCAGTAGTAACCCCCAGCTCGGCTGATCCCTCGCTCAGTAGTAACCCCCAGCTCGGCTGATCCCTCGCTCAGTAGTAACCCCCAGCTCGGCTGATCCCTCGCTCAGTAGTAACCCCCAGCTCGGCTGATCTCTCGCTCAGTAGTAACCCCCAGCTCGGCTGATCCCTCCCTCAGTAGTAACCCCCAGCTCGGCTGATCCCTCGCTCAGTAGTATCCTCCAGCTCGGCTGATCCCTTGCTCAGTAGTAACCCCCAGCTCGGCTAATCCCTTGCTCAGTAGTAACCCCCAGCTCGGCTGATCCCTTGCTCAGTAGTAACCCCCAGCTCGGCTGATCCCTTGCTCAGTAGTAACCCCCAGCTCGGCTGATCCCTTGCTCAGTAGTAACCCCCAGCTCGGCTGATCCCTTGCTCAGTAGTAACCCCCAGCTCGGCTGATCCCTTGCTCAGTAGTAACCCCCAGCTCGGCTGATCCATTGCTCAGTAGTAACCCCCAGCTCGGCTGATCCCTTGCTCAGTAGTAACCCCCAGCTCGGCTGATCCCTTGCTCAGTAGTAACCCCCAGCTCGGCTGATCCCTTGCTCAGTAGTAACCCCCAGCTCGGCTGATCCCTTGCTCAGTAGTAACCCCCAGCTCGGCTGATCCCTTGCTCAGTAGTAACCCCCAGCTCGGCTGATCCCTCGCTCAGTAGTAACCCCCAGCTCGGCTGATCCCTCGCTCAGTAGTAACCCCCAGCTCAGGTGATCCCTCACTCAGTAGTAACTCCCCCAGCTCAGGCTGATCCCTCGCTCAGTTGTAACCCCCAGCTTGGCTGATCCTCCTCTATCTCTGGTCCCCGCTCACCTCCTGCTGTATTGCTCCTAAGCTGCACACCACATGTGGCACTGCTAGTTTCTCCTGCTTCGATTCCCCCAGTGCTGTTGATCCTCTGCCACTCAGTCCTCAGTCTCTGGTTCCCGCTCACCTTTCGCTATAGCATTTCCATGTTGCACACCAACATAGAAACTCTGTCTGCTAGTAGAAACAAGGGGACACCTGGGAAAAGATAATTACTGCACACCCCAAAGTAACGTCTTCTTCTAGTTTCTCCACTCTGGACCCCGCTCACCTTCCTGCTGCTCCACGCTGCACCCCAGATGTGACGTCTGCACAAGGCACTCTCACAATATATACACATGAACCAGAAGTGACTGCTGATGACGTCTTTCTGGTTCGCTTGTTGGTTTCCCAGTGCATCCTGGGATATCTCATACCTCTAATGCCTCCAAAACAAAGCAAAGTTAACGCTGAATAAAAGCCCCTCAGAAGCTTCAGGTGCTGTTAGCGAATGATGGAGACTTCTATGGAGGTTTTGGAGACACTTTGAAGCACCAAGAAAGCGACATGGGGGATCATTTTTGAAGCAAACGCAACGTGTGACCCGGACTGTAAGGAAACCATTTTATTCAGTGACAGGAGCTTTGATTGGCATTCAGAGTGCTTTAAAAAAGAGTGTCCAATAAGACATTTTGAAGCAAAGTGTAAACGAGGCCTTACAAATCTTCCTTTTCTTTATGCAAATCCCAGTGACCTCTGAAGCAGGCAGGTTTGTTTATAAATGAACCTAATATGATTGGGAGGGCTAGATGATGCTGAATGTCCTCTAGCCAGGAAATGGGGCGGGGCTCTATCTAACTTGCTGCAGCTTCTAATGCACATTGTGAGAAGCTCACAGTGTGCAGTGAAATCAGAATAAGCCATTTCAGTCCAGGAGCCTGTACAACTGTGCAAGATTGAAGGGATGGCCGAAGATATTATTTATAAAACACACATCGCTTGGATCATTCCAAATTCCTCTCCATTAATTATAAACTTCCTGTCCTCTGATGGGATCTCTTCCACGTCTTCCGCTCAGTAGATATTTTTTTTTACAGTATATTACACAGGCCTGAAGAGTAAATCCGCCAGATTCTCTTTAGTCTCAGAAAAGGTTTAAATGTAGAAACTGCGAATTCCAAGTGCTAAAAAACTGCCGAACCCGTGGAAGGAGACCAGCAGAGGACCTGAGTCACCACCGGCAAGTCGGCCAATTCCATCCGGTAATGTCTTCTTTCTACAAGGAAGGATAAAAGGATCTCCTTTAGTGCCGTGCATATATAATTAAAGGAAACATCCACTGAAAGAATATGTAGCCTGTGCTTGCTGAAAATACTAGTTATCTGGCATCAGTACTTTTGGGGATACTGATCCAAAACAAGTATGCAGATCAGAAGTTCTCCTTTTCACTTTGACTTTCGGGCCCTCATGCTGCTTCCATGTCACTGACAGCCAGGTAACTAGTATACTTGGGAGGTCAGGAGGGACAATCACGGTATTTTTCTCAATTCATTGAACATCTTAATGCAACTATCTGTACAAATGCCATGTGTTCCTGGGTTGAGAAAATCTACTCAATGTGACCAAGAACTCATGGACACTTGACTATCACACCCATGGACATGAACTTGTGGACACCCGACTTTTACACCTGTAACCAAGAGCTTGTGGACATCTGACTGTCATTGGCTATCACACCCATAGCCAAGAGCTTGTGGAACCCTGATTTATCACACAAATGGCCAAGTGCTTGTGGACACCTGACTATCACACCCATGGCCAAGAGCTTGTGGACACCTGACTATCACACCCATGGCCATGAGCTTGTGGACACCTGACTATTACACCTGTAACCAAGAGCTTGTGGACATCTGACTGTCATTGGCTATCACACCCATAGTCAGATGTCCACAAGCTCTTGGCTATGGGTGTGATAGCCAATGACAGTCAGATGTCCACAAGCTTTTGGCTACAGGTGTAATAGGTGTCCACAAGCTCATGGCCATGGATGTGATAGTCAGGTGTCCACAAGCTCTTGGCCATGGGGTGCGATAGTCAGGCTTCTACAAGCTCTTGGCTATGGGTGTGATAGCCAATGACAGTCAGATGTCCACAAGCTCTTGGCTGTCATTGGCTATCACACCCAAAAGCCAAGAGCTTGTGGAACCCTGACTATCACACCCATGGCCAAGAGTTTGTGGACACCTGACTATCACACCCATGGCAATGAGCTTGTGGATGCCTGACTATCACACCCATGGCCAAGAGTTTGTGGACACCTGACTATCACACCCATGGCCAAGAGTTTGTGGACACCTGACTATCACACCCATGGCCATGAGCTTGTGGACGCCTGACTATCACACCCATGGCCAAGAGTTTGTGGACACCTGACTATCACACCCATGGCCAAGAGTTTGTGGACACCTGACTATCACACCCATGGCCAAGAGTTTGTGGACACCTGACTATCACACCCATGGCCAAGAGTTTGTGGACACCTGACTATCACACCCATGGCCAAGAGTTTGTGGACACCTGACTATCACACCCATGGCCAAGAGTTTGTGGACACCTGACTATCACACCCATGTCCATGAGCTTGTGGACGCCTGACTATCACGCCCATGGCCATGAGCTTGTGGATGCCTGACTATCACGCCCATGGCCAAGGTCTTGTGGACACATGACCATTGCACTTATATAAGCACGTTGGACATCCTATACCAATGTGACAGCTGTCAGATTTTTCCAGAGATGGTTTGTCAGTTTCTGATCATTACTAGAGGCTGGGAGCCGCCTATGACAGCCTATGCTCAGTCACTGTGCCGGGAACGTGCAGTGAGTGCCCTCCCAGCAGAGAAACCTCAACCACCCATAAACCCATATGTGTTGCATGTGGACGTTAAAGCCTACCCTCTAGGATGCCATGCATATGCTGTTTGTGTCGCATAAGGTTAATTGTGCACCAGTGCCAGCCATTAGGACAGATGGTCTGTAAGAATAGAGGTCTTTCTCTAGTGGTCTAACCCCCACCCCCGGCCCAAATACTTATCTCCAATTGTTCTGAAGAAAATTGTATGAAGAGAAAGTTATAGAACAATGTCAAAATTACCCCAAAATTAATTTAAAAAATACACATTTTTACAGTGAATAGAAATGTTTTATAGAGAAGAAACCTAAAAAAGAAGTATGTTTTGGAGTTGATACAATGTAAGAAATTTCCATCATTTTGTGCTGGACAATCTTCTCCTTTCTTTTAATTTTCCTTGTTTTGGAATCGGAGAAGTCTCTTCCTCTCACCCCTCCTCACGCGGACCCGTCCACGTACCAGTCTAGTATTATGTACACGGGGAGTGTTGATGCTACACTTTCTTTATTTGTGATTATTATAAATATTGCATTTGCTGCTGGCCGTGAATCAGTTATATTGTAGAACGTGATCTGCGTCTCGATTCCTTCCTCTAGAGGTCTGAAGGTCGATATAAGTTAAATTATGAAGATTTGTACCAGACCGCATACAGGTTACTAGGTTTAGTATTTGCTTCTTTATTCTACGTTTTTTTGTTCTGTTGAGCCAATGGATTGCATGGTGACCAAGTATTCTAATATACTGGTGTGAACAAGCAGAGTATTTCAGGAGAGGAGAGTTATTGAGGAAGGAGCAGAGTCCTCCAGCAGTGCAGAGTATTTCAGGAGAGGAGAGTTATAGAGGAAGGAGCAGAGTCCTCCAGCAGAGTATTTCAGGAGAGGAGAGTTATAGAGGAAGGAGCAGAGTCCTCCAGCAGAGCAGAGTATTTCAGGAGAGGAGAGTTATAGAGGAAGGAGCAGAGTCCTCCAGCAGAGCAGAGTATTTCAGGAGAGGAGAGTTATAGAGGAAGGAGCAGAGTCCTCCAGCAGTGCAGAGTATTTCAGGAGAGGAGAGTTATAGAGGAAGGAGCAGAGTCCTCCAGCAGAGTATTTCAGGAGAGGAGAGTTATAGAGGAAGGAGCAGAGTCCTCCAGCAGAGCAGAGTATTTCAGGAGAGGAGAGTTATAGAGGAAGGAGAGGAGTCCTCCAGCAGAGCAGAGTATTTCAGGAGAGGAGAGTTAGATGTTTGTCTGAAATCTATATACAGCTGTGCTCATAAGTTTACATACCCGCGCAGAATTTATGATTTCTTGGCGATTTTTCAAAGAATATGAATGATAACACAAAAACATTTCTTTCACTCATGGTTAGTGTTTGGCTGAAGCCATTTATTATCAGTCAACTTCATTTACTCTTTTTATATCATAATGACAACAGAAACTACCCAAATGACCCTGATCAAAAGTTTACATACCCTGGTGATTTTGGCCTGATAACATGCACACAAGTTGACACAAAGGGCTTTGAATGTCTATTAAAGGTAACCATCCTCACCTGTGATCTGTATGCTTGTAATTAGTGTGTGTGTGTATAAAAGGTCAATGAGTTTCTGGACCCCTGACAGACCCTTGCATCTTTCAACCAGTGCTGCACTGACGTTTCTGGATTCTGAGTCATGGGGAAAGCTAAAGAATTGTCAAAGGATCTGCGGAAAAAGGTAGTTGAACTGTATAAAACAGGAAAGGGATATAAAAAAATATCCAAGGAATTGAGAATGCCAATCAGCAGTGTTCAAACTCTAATCAAGAAGTGGAAAATGAGGGGTTCTGTTGGAACCAAACCACGGTCAGGTAGACCAACTAAAATTTCAGCTACAACTGCCAGGAAAATTGTTCGGGATGCAAAGAAAACCCCACAAATAACTTCAGGTGAAATACAGGACTCTCTGAAAACATGTGGTGTGGCTGTTTCAAGATGCACAATAAGGAGGCCCTTGAAGAAAGATGGGCTGCATGGTCGAGTCACCAGAAGAAAGTCATTACTACGCAAATGCCACAAAGTATCCCTCTTACAATACGCCAAACAGCACCGAGACAAGCCTCAAACCTTCTGCCACAAAGTCATTTGGAGTGATGAGACCAAAACTGAGCTTTTTGGCCACAACCATAAATGCTACATTTGGAGAGCAGTCAATAAGGCCTATGATGAAAGGTCCACCATTCCTACTGTGAAACACGGAGGTGGATCGCTGTTGTTTTGGGGATGTGTGAGCTGCATAGGCACAGGAAATTTGGTCAAAATTGATGGCAAAATTGAAAGCAGAATGTTATCAAAAAATACTGGAGGAACATTTCATTCATCAGCCAGGAAGCTGCACATGGGACGTACTTGGACATTCCAACATGACAATGATCCAAAACACAAGGCCAAGTCCACCTGTCATTGGCTACAGTAGAATAAATTGAAGCTTCTGGAGTGGCCATCTCAGTCTCCTGACCTCAATATCATTGAGCCACTCTGGGGAGATCTCAAACACATGCAAGACAGCCCAAGAATTTACAGGGACTGAAGGCTTTTTACCAAGAGGAATGGGCAGCTTTACCATCTGAGAAGATAAAGAGCCTCATCCACAAATACCACAAAAGACTTCAAGCTGTCATTGATGTTAAAGGGGGCAATACACGGTATTAAGAACTGGGGTATGTAAACTTTTCAGATCAGAGTAATTTGGGTCGTTTCTGTTGTCATTATGATTTAAAAAGAGTAAATACAGTTGATTGATAATAAATGGCTTCAGTCGAACACTAACCATGAGTGAAAGAAAAGTTTTTGTGTTATTCATATTCTCTGAAAAATGGCCAATAAATCATAAATTCTGCCAGGGTATGTAAACTTATGAGCACAACTGTGTGTGTGTGTGTGTGTGTGTGTATATAGCACAGGCATAGAAATGTCAGAATAATGTGTACTATCTTGCTTTAGTTGGCAGGTGAAGACGTTCTCCCAGTATTCTGGAACTCCCACATCCTGAGCGCTTGGCACAATCACACAAATTTGGAAGGTTGAGCTGACTTTATATAGTCCAGATCCTGACTAAAAGCTCGCTGTTTACCTTTTAATACCATTTGCAGGCGCTCCTGTCTACCAATACATACTCCCCATCTTCAGCTAGAAGACCTTTAGTTAGTAAGCAATTTTTGTAAGTGTACCTGTCATCAATAGCGTAGAGGGTAGCTGTTTTGTGATGGTGCAGTTAGCCTATCCAATCACTAGAGACCAGTGACATCACCGAGACCCTTCATATTCATAAGAACCCAGCCTATCCAATCACTAGAGACCAGTGACATCACAGAGACCCTTCATATTCATGAGAACACAGCCTATCCAATCACTAGAGACCAGTGACATCACCGAGACCCTTCATATTCATGAGAACACAGCCTATCCAATCACTAGAGACCAATGACATCACCGAGACCCTTCATATTTATGAGAACACAGCCTATCCATCACTAGAGACCAGTGACATCACCGAGACCCTTCATATTCATGAGAACACAGCCTATCCATCACTAGAGACCAGTGACATCACCGAGACCCTTCATATTCATGAGAACACAGCCTATCCGATCACCAGAGACCAGTGACATCACCAAGACCCTTCATGTTAATGAGAACACAGCCTATCCATCACTAGAGACCAGTGACATCACCGAGACCCTTCATATTAATGAGAACACAGCCTATCCGATCACTAGAAACCAGTGACATCACCGAGACCCTTCATATTCATGAGAACACAGCCTATCCATTCACTAGAGACCAGTGACATCACCGAGACCCTTCATATTCATGAGAACACAGCCTATCCATTCAATATAGACCAGTGACATCACCGAGACCCTTCATATTCATGAGAACACAGCCTATCCATTCAATATAGACCAGTGACATCACCGAAACCCTTCATATTCATGAGAACACAGCCTATCCATCACTAGAGACCAGTGACATCACCGAAACCCTTCTGTTAGGTACCTGGTAGTAGAGCCTGACTTTGTAGGAGAAGACCTCTCATACAACGCTGGTTCAGGAGTCACTGGAGTGGGAACAGTGATCTCCTGAGCACAGTGGGGTAGGAGTGCCTGTAGAGCGGAGTCTCTGGAGCTGAAGAGAGGAGAGATCCCACAGGGATGGCTGGACTGCAGATCTGGTAGACACAGGAGACAGCACGCAGGAACACTTGTAGATGCAGAGATCACTGGAGCTGAAGCTAAAGGTGCAACAGCAAGGACAACAGCAGGCACAAGCAGGGTCAGACGGTCCGGGTCAGCACGGATATGAAGCAGGCGAAGACAGCAGGCAGAGGCAGAGTCGGTAGGCAGGCAAGGACTGGCAACGGTATCAGGCAGGTAGCAGAAGAGTAGTCGGGCAAGCCGGGTCGGATAGGAGCGGAACGGGTAGTCAAACAAGCCGGGTCAGATAGGTAACAGCAATCAGGTTCAGGTTTACACGAATCACAAGCTGAGACGAAGCAGCAATGTGCCAGAGGCACAGGGGGATTTTTATGTGCACTTTGGCGCCAAACCGGCGCTATCGCGAACGCGCGCACGCCCGTACGCGCGCACGTGCACACGCGCGCACGCCCGACCGCCGCGTACCCGCGCGCGCCCTAGCGCCGCGCTGACGCCCGGGAACACCACAATCTTGCCGAGAAGTGTGTAATGGAGCGCGCCGGCGCATAGGCGCGCGCCGACGCCCAGGTCCGGTGCCGGTGATACCCTGACATTGCCCCCCCCCAAGGGGCAACCTCCGGGTGCCCAAAAGCCTTTTTTCAGGATGGTTAGCAAAATAGGCTCGAACTAGGCGCCTAGCATGCACATTACTATCAGGTTCCCATGAATTATTTTCTGGGCCGTAGCCCTTCCATTTGATCAGGAACTGGATCTGCCCTTGTCTTCTCCTGCAATCGAGGATAGCCTCGACTTCAAATTCCTCGTTACCATCAATCACAATGGGTTCAGGAGGTCTAGTTCCTCTACCAGGAAAGGGATCAGGTACAGCAGGTTTGAGCAAAGACACATGAAACACGGGATGAATTTTAAGAGAGTCAGGCAGAGTCAGTTCATACGAAACTTCATTAATTTTCCTTCTAACCGGAAAAGGTCCCATAAACCTAGGTGCCAACTTCTTAGAGGGACAAGCTAGTTTGATATTATTTGTAGAAAGCCATACCTGATCGCCCGGTTGAAGCTTCAATTCCCCTCTTCTCCTTTGGTCAAAGATCCTCTTGCTGTCCGCCTGAGCCTTGGATATTGCTTCCTGCAACATCTGGTTGTTATGATTGATGAAGTCTACCGTACTCTGTACTGCTGGAACTGAGGACTCTGGAAGGAAATCGGGTAAAAAGGTTAGATGGAAACCATAATTAGCGAAAAAGGGAGATTGACCGGTGGCTGAGTGCTTGGCGTTATTGTAGGCAAATTCTGCCAATGGCAGTAAGGATACCCAATCATCTTGTGAAAAGGAAGTAAAACATCTGATATACTGTTCAAGAGTCTGATTGGTCCTCTCTGTCTGACCGTTGGTCTGAGGGTGATAGGCCGATGACAAAGCCAACTTGATCTTTAAGGACTCACACAGGGCTCTCCAGAAGCGTGAGGTAAATTGTACCCCTCTGTCAGAGGTTATGTTTACGGGGATTCCGTGGAGTCTGATAATCTCCTTGATGAAGATGTGAGCTGTTTCAATAGCTGACGGAGTTCCTTTTAATGGAAGAAAATGGGCCATTTTGGTAAAACGGTCAACTACCACAAAAATAGCAGAACACCCCTCAGAACATGGAAGCTCTACAATAAAGTCCATGGATATCATTTTCCAAGGCCTATCGGGTACTGGTAAGGGTTTTAACAGGCCCCAAGCTCGACTCCTGGAAGTTTTATTCTGGGTACAGATAGGACAGGAGCTAACATACTTCTCGCAAAAGTCCTTTAAATTGGGCCACCAGAAGGTACGTTGTACCAGTTCCAAGGTTTTTCGAACCCCAAAGTGACCTGCCAGTGGGTGATCGTGAAGAAGTGCTAAGACCTTGACCCGAACCTCCTCTGGAACAAAGATTTGACTCCCTTTCCAAAACAATCCGTCCTTGTTACTTAAGGTAATCCCTGTGGGTCTGGCTGATTCAGAGGATGCTTCCTTGATCTGGGAGAGGAGATCAGTTTGTATGAGCAGAAAATTGTTTGCAGGTAAAATGGTATCCGGAGCAGACGAGTCTTTTGGGTTGTCATGCATACGTGATAATGCGTCTGGTTTGACATTTTTTGAACCTGGCCGATAAGTAATGTGGAAGGAAAAGCGTGAGAAAAACAGCGCCCAGCGGGCTTGTCGGGGTCTTAGCCTTTTAGCAGATCGTAAATATTCTAGGTTTTTGTGATCAGTATAAATTAGTACCGGATGCATAGCTCCCTCCAGCAGGTACCTCCACTCTTCTAATGCAGTTTTGATGGCAAGGAGTTCCCGGTCTCCAACATCATAGTTCCTCTCCGCGGAGGAAAGTTTTCGGGAGAAAAACCCTACAGGATGCATATCGTTTTTACTGCCCCTTCGTTGAGAGAGTATCGCACCGACCGCTATTTCAGAAGCGTCCACTTCCAAAATAAATGGCAAGGATGGTTCAGGGTGACTGAGGATTGGTGCTGAAGTGAAAAGTCTCTTGAGATTCTCAAAAGCCTCTTGGGCTAGGTGATTCCAGGAAAAACGGGTATTCTGTTTGGTTAGTTGTGTGATTGGTGCGATTATTGCAGAAAAACCCCTGATGAATTTTCTGTAGAAATTTGCGAACCCGATGAATCGTTGAACCCCCTTCTTGTCTAGGGGTACCGGCCAATCCAGAACAGCAGAAACCTTCTGTGGATCCATCCTGATGCCAGTTGAGGAGATTATCAAGCCCAAGAACTGAATGCTTTCTTGCTCAAACTCGCATTTCTCCGCTTTTGCATAAAGTCTGTGTAAGCGGAGACGACTCAACACTTGGCAAACATGTTTTCGATGGAGATCCAGGGATTCTGAAAAGATCAAAATATCATCTAGATATGCAATCACAAACAGGTCTAGGAAGTCTCTAAGCACATCATTAATCAGGTGTTGGAAAGTCGCAGGGGCATTGCAGAGTCCAAAAGGCATGACTAAATATTCATAATGCCCGAATCGGGTCCAAAAAGCTGTTTTCCACTCATGCCCAGCCCGAATGCGGATCAGATTATAGGCCCCTCTTAGATCAAGCTTGGTGAAAATGACGGCAGTCCTTAATTTCTGAAACAGTTCGGGTATCAAAGGTAGGGGATACCGATTCTTAACCGTGATCTTATTCAGTTCTCGGTAGTCAATACACGGGCGGAGAGATTTGTCTTTTTTAGCAACAAAGAATATTCCCGCACCTGCTGGGGAGGTGGAATGGCGAATGAATCCCTTGGCCAAGTTTTCATCAATGTAAGACTTCAGCACTTCTTGTTCTTTCTCGGATAGAGGGAAGATGCGTCCGAAGGGAATTTCGGATCCTGGCAGCAATTCGATGGGGCAATCGTAGGGGCGATGAGGTGGAAGAGAATCTGCCCCCTTCTTGCTAAAGACGTCAATGTAGTCATGATAATGTTTGGGAATGGCCTGACAATTTTTCTGGTCGGAGTCCAGGCAAAGCAAGGTAGCTTGGGAATCCAGGTCTTCTGCCAAACAGTGTTCCTGGCAGTAAGATGACAGGAATTTCACTTCTCCAGAGGCCCAATGGATGTGTGGGTTGTGAGCCCGTAGCCAGGGGATGCCCAGGATAATGGGGAACATAGGGGAGGAAATGGCATCCAGGATCAGCAATTCCTTATGCAGAGAGTCAATTGTAGTGGATAATGGCTGAGTCTCTTGTGTCACTTGTCCAGATCTGATACGGGAGCCATCGGCAAGAAAGACAGAAAGTCCATGGGTCTTAGTCTGCAAAGGGATGTTATGCTGTTTAGCAAAGTTTAAGTCTATAAAGCAGCTGCATGCCCCGGAGTCAATAATTGCGTTGACTTGGAGTGTCCTTTCTTGAAGCTGTAATGAGAGAAGAATGGCAAGGTGGGTGGAATTGGTAGATAAAGCAGAAAAACTGTTAAGTATAGGAGATGGACACTTACTCATTCTAACTGGGCAATTATGGACGAAATGCCCATTCCCACCACAGTAAAGGCACAGATTTAATTGCCGACGTCGGGCACGTTCTTCAGGGGACAGAGCGGGTCGCATCACACCCAGTTGCATTGGTTCAGAGGTATCTGGTGTGGTATTGACTGAATTAGGACTGGAAGCCGGGGAGTAGCGTGTTGCAGGCATCGGAGCTCGAGCTGTCATCCAGGTCGGACGGTTGGGTTGAACTGATCGTTCAGATCGTCGTTCTCAGAGGCGACGATCGATTTGAATGGTTAGGGTGATCAAGGCCTCTAAGGTATCTGGAATGCCTACACGAGCAAGTTCGTCTTTCAAGCTTTCAGACAGTCCAATGCGGAACTGGTGACGCAAGGCCGCGTCATTCCACTGTGTGTCCGCGCTCCAACGTCTGAATTCAGTAACATAGTCCTCCGCAGGTCTGCGGCCTTGTTGGAGCGCGAACAGGGCAGATTCAGCCGAGGCCGTCAGTTGAGGGTCCTCATATAATTGTGCCATGGCTTGGAAGAAGGCGGATAAGGATTGAGTTGGAGCAGAGTCCCCTTCAAGTAGACGATGGGCCCAGGTCTGAGGCTCCCCTTGCAAAAGGGAAATTACAAATCCAACCTTAGTGGCTTCTAGTGAAAAAGTTCTGGGCTGTAAGGCAAAAAAGAGCTGGCAGGCACTGCGGAAGGGCCGAAACTTAGCCCGGTCTCCAGAGAATCTTTCCGGAATGGGAACCCGTGGTTCAGGCGGGAGCATCACAACTGCGGGTCCTGAAGCAGTCTGTGTTGGAGCAGCAGCTGAAGAAGAGGCAGGGGGGTTAGACCCTGCCAGATTCTGAACTTGTCCCTCCAGTCTGTTGTAATTATCCTGGAGGGCTTGTACTGCTTGGGTGAGGGCCGCCAGGTGTGTGCATATCTCCTTCAGTGGAGAGGTATCTCCTGCAGGCTCAGACATGGCTGCTTCGTACTGTTAGGTACCTGGTAGTAGAGCCTGACTTTGTAGGAGAAGACCTCTCATACAACGCTGGTTCAGGAGTCACTGGAGTGGGAACAGTGATCTCCTGAGCACAGTGGGGTAGGAGTGCCTGTAGAGCGGAGTCTCTGGAGCTGAAGAGAGGAGAGATCCCACAGGGATGGCTGGACTGCAGATCTGGTAGACACAGGAGACAGCACGCAGGAACACTTGTAGATGCAGAGATCACTGGAGCTGAAGCTAAAGGTGCAACAGCAAGGACAACAGCAGGCACAAGCAGGGTCAGACGGTCCGGGTCAGCACGGATATGAAGCAGGCGAAGACAGCAGGCAGAGGCAGAGTCGGTAGGCAGGCAAGGACTGGCAACGGTATCAGGCAGGTAGCAGAAGAGTAGTCGGGCAAGCCGGGTCGGATAGGAGCGGAACGGGTAGTCAAACAAGCCGGGTCAGATAGGTAACAGCAATCAGGTTCAGGTTTACACGAATCACAAGCTGAGACGAAGCAGCAATGTGCCAGAGGCACAGGGGGATTTTTATGTGCACTTTGGCGCCAAACCGGCGCTATCGCGAACGCGCGCACGCCCGTACGCGCGCACGTGCACACGCGCGCACGCCCGAGCGCCGCGTACCCGCGCGCGCCCTAGCGCCGCGCTGACGCCCGGGAACACCACAATCTTGCCGAGAAGTGTGTAATGGAGCGCGCCGGCGCATAGGCGCGCGCCGACGCCCAGGTCCGGTGCCGGTGATACCCTGACACCTTCATATTCATGAGAACACAGCCTATCCATTCACTAGAGACCAGTGACATCACCGAAACCCTTCATATTCATGAGAACACAGCCTATCCATCACTAGAGACCAGTGACATCACCGAGACTCTTTATATTCATGAGAACACAGCCTATCCAATCACTAGAGACCAGTGACATCACCGAGACCCTTCATATTCATGAGAACACAGCCTATCCATTCACTAGAGACCAGTGACATCACCGAGACCCTTCATATTCATGAGAACACAGCCTATCCAATCACTAGAGACCAGTGACATCATTGAGACCCTTCATATTCATGAGAACACAGCCTATCCATCACTAGAGACCAGCGACATCACCGAGACCCTTCATATTCATGAGAACACAGCCTATCCATCACTAGAGACCAGCGACATCGCCGAGACCCTTCCTATTCATGAGAACACAGCCTATCCGATCACTAGAGACCAGTGACATCGCCGAGACCCTTCATATTAATGAGAACACAGCCTATCCAATCACTAGAGACCAGTGACATCACCGAGACCCTTCATATTCATGAGAACACAGCCTATCCAATCACTAGAGACCAGTGACATCACCGAGACCCTTCATATTCATGAGAACACAGTTACAAAATTCTAGCTAAAAATGTGGACTTTATAGGCACACGGATACAATGTCTTAAAGTAATCGCTTAATTTATTTAGTAGACAGTTCATTGAAAAAAGTGTAAATATTACATATGTACATAAATAAAAAAAATAAAGGTTACATAAAATTGATGTTTATAAGCCCCACACACAGACACCACTTTATATAGTATCAAGGTACAATGGTACATTCAAAGGGACAGAAGTTGGGGTTCCCAAAAATCCTATCTGGGTAGGAGAAGAATGCTGTGGGTTAAGATGTGTGTCCGGGCGTAGTGGTTCACTCAGTCGCTTGACGTGTTGCGCGTATAAATACGCTTCTTCAGGAGCATGACAGTCTATTGAGTGTATACAAAAAGACACAAAACAATAAATATAACATCTTAACAAACTGTAGAAGCTTATGAAAAGATAAAAAACAGGAGAAAAGACATACAAAATACAAATTTTTTTTTGTACCTCCTCTCCTCTGTACCTGTATGGCTCTCCTCCTCCTCCTCTGTACCTGTATGGCTCTCCTCCTCCTCCTCTGTACCTGTATGGCTCTCCTCCTCCTCTGTACCTGTATGTCTCTCCTCCTCCTCTGTACCTGTATGGCTCTCCTCCTCCTCTGTACCTGTATGTGTCTCCTCCTCCTCTGTACCTGTATGGCTCTCCTCCTCCTCTGTACCTGTATGTCTCTCCTCCTCCTCTGTACCTGTATGTCTCTCCTCCTCCTCTGTACCTGTATGACTCTCCTCCTCCTCTGTACCTGTATGGCTCTCCTCCTCCTCTGTACCTGTATGGCTCTCCTCCTCCTCTGTACCTGTATGGCTCTCCTCCTCCTCTGTACCTGTATGGCTCTCCTCCTCCTCTGTACCTGTATGTCTCTCCTCCTCCTCTGTACCTGCATGGCTCTCCTCCTCCTCCTCCTCTGTACCTGCATGGCTCTCCTCCTCCTCCTTCTTCTCCTCTGTACCTGTATGACCCTCCTCCTCCTCTGTACCTGTATGGCTCTCCTCCTCCTCTGTACCTCTATGGCTCTCCTCCTCCTCCTCCTCCTCTGTACCTCTATGGCTCGCCTCCTCCTCTGTACCTGTATGGCTCGCCTCCTCCTCTGTACCTGTATGGCTCTCCTCCTCCTCCTCTGTACCTGTATGGCTCTCCTCCTCCTCCTCTGTACCTGTATGGCTCGCCTCCTCCTCCTCCTCTGTACCTGTATGGCTCTCCTCCTCCTCCTCCTCTGTACCTGTATGGCTCTCCTCCTCCTCCTCCTCCTCCTCCTCTGTACCTGTATGGCTCTCCTCCTCCTCCTCCTCCTCCTCCTCTGTACCTGTATGGCTCGCCTCCTCCTCTGTACATGTATGGCTCGCCTCCTCCTCTGTACCTGTATGGCTCTCCTCCTCCTCCTCTGTACCTGTATGGCTCTCCTCCTCCTCCTCCTCTGTACCTGTATGGCTCTCCTCCTCCTCCTCTGTACCTGTATAGCTCTCCTCCTCCTCCTCCTCTGTACCTGTATGGCTCTCCTCCTCCTCCTCCTCTGTACCTGTATGGCTCTCCTCCTCCATACCTGTATGGCCCTCCTCCTCCTCCTCCTCCATACCTGTATGGCCCTCCTCATCCTCCTCCTCCATACCTGTATGGCCCTCCTCATCCTCCTCCTCCATACCTGTAAGGCCCTCCTCATCCTCCCCCTCCATACCTGTATGGCCCTCCTCATCCTCCTCCTCCATACCTGTATGGCCGCCCTCCTCCTCCATACCTGTATGGCCCTCCTCTTCCTCCTCCTCCTCCTCCTCCATACCTGTATGGCCCTCCTCTTCCTCCTCCCCCATACCTGTATGGCCCTCCTCCTCCTCCTCCATACCTGTATGGCTCTCCTCCTCCTCCTCTGCACCTGTATGGCTCTCCTCCTCCTCTTCTGTACCTGTATGGCTCTCCTCCTCCTCCTCCTCTGTACCTGTATGGCTCTCCTCCTCCTCCTCTGTACCTGTATGACTCTCCTCCTCCTCCTCCTCTGTACCTGTATGACTCTCCTCCTCCTCCTCTGTACCTGTATGACTCTCCTCCTCCTCCTGCTCCTCCTCTACCTCCTCTGTACCTGTATGACTCTCCTGCTCTGTACCTGTATGACTCTCCTCCTCCTCCTCCTCCTCTGTACCTGTATGACTCTCCTCCTCCTCTTCTGTACCTGTATGGCTCTCCTCCTCCTCTGTACCTGTATGACTCTCCTCCTGCTCTGTACCTGTATGACTCTCCTCCTCCTCCTCCTCCTCCTCCTCCTCCTCCTTCTCCTCCTCCTCTGTACCTGTATGACTCTCCTCCTCCTCCTCTGTACCTGTATGACTCTCCTCCTCCTCTTCTGTACCTGTATGGCTCTCCTCCTCCTCTTCTGTACCTGTATGACTCTCCTCCTCCTCTGTACCTGTATGACTCTCCTCCTCCTCCTCCTCCTCCTCCTCCTCCTCCTCCTCACCTGTATGACTCTCCTCCTCCTCACCTGTATGACTCTCCTCCTCCCCCTCTTCTGTACCTGTATGGCTCTCCTCCTCCTCCTCTGTACCTGTATGGCTCTCCTCCTCCTCCTCCTCTGTACCTGTATGGCTCTCCTCCTCCTCTTCTGTACCTGTATGACTCTCCTCCTCCTCTGTACCTGTATGACTCTCCTCCTCCTCCTCCTCCTCCTCTGTACCTGTATGGCTCTCCTCCTCCTCTTCTGTACCTGTATGGCTCTCCTCCTCCTCTTCTGTACCTGTATGGCTCTCCTCCTCCTCTTCTGTACCTGTATGACTCTCCTCCTCCTCTTCCTCCTCCTCCTCCTCCTCCTCCTCCTCTGTACCTGTATGACTCTCCTCCTCCTCCTCCTCTGTACCTGTATGACTCTCCTCCTCCTCTTCTGTACCTGTATGGCTCTCCTCCTCCTCTGTACCTGTGTGACTCTCCTCCTCAGCCTCTCTCCCTTTAATCGTCGTACGCATCGGGAGAGTCATTTCCAAAGCCGCACATTCTGTGCCTCCCGCTCACCTCCCGCTGTCCCTTTTGACTCTGACACAATGCGGAGAGATTGTGAAGAGCCTCGTAGGTTGAATTATTACATCCTGCGAATTCACCGCTTTCCTGATCCGTCATAACATGAGCCAAAGACTTTTTGTTCGGCCAATTCTGTAGGCCGGTCTTGGAGGAGCGGTGTAGCTATTGTACAGATAGCGGGTGAACGGATTGGACCAACCAGAACTCTTATTATGCTTTTGGGTGCATTAAAGTAGAAGGAACCCTAATCACTAAAATCTCATCAATAATATTCCGAAGAGCATTTTTTATTTTTTATTTGAATTTTCAGCTTTTATTAAAATGATCCTCGGGGATCCTGCTGTGATGGCCTATGCTTTGCTACTTCCTCTTATAAGGTGACAGCGGGGCTGTGACCGCAGAGCGCTATTCCTTGGGGCGGGGCTGTGAGCGCAGAGTGTCATGCTCCGGGGTGGGGCTGTGAGTGCAGAGCTTCATGCTCCAGGGAGGGGCTGTGAGCGCAGAGAATCATGCTCCTGGGCGGGGCTGTGAGCGCAGAGCGCCATGCTCCGGGGCTGTGAGCGCAGAGCGTTATGCTCCAGGGCGGGGCTGTGAGCACAGAGCGCCATGGGGCTGTGAGCGCATGCTCCGGGGCGGGGCTGTGAGCGCAGAGCGCCATGCTCCGGGGCGGGGCTGTGAGCGCAGAGCGCCATGCTCCGGGGCGGGGCTGTGAGCGCAGAGCGCCATGCTCCGGGGTGGGGCTGTGAGCGCAGTGCGCCATGCTCCGGAGCGGGGCTGTGAGCGCAGAGCGCCATGCTCCGGAGCGGGGCTGTGAGCGCAGAGCGTCATGCTCCGGGGGCGGTGCTGTGAGCGCAGAGCATCATGCTCCAGGGAGGGGCTGTGAGCGCAGAGCGCCATGCTCCGGGGCTGTGAGCACAGAGCGCCATGGGGCTGTGAGCGCAGAGTGCCATGCTCCGGGGCGGGGCTGTGAGCGCAGAGCGCCATGCTCCGGGGCGGGCTGTGAGCGCAGAGCGCCATGCTCCGGGGCGGGGCTGTGAGCGCAGGGCGCCATGCTCCGGGGAGGGGCTGTGAGCGCAGAGCGCCATGCTCCGGGGCGGGGCTCAGAACGCTATGCTTCGGGGCGGGGCTGTGATCACAGAGCGCCATGCTCGGGGGCGGAGCCTTGACTTCCTATACACAAAAGCTTTCCTCCGTCTTCCATGTTGAGTGACCCTGCGTGGTATTGCATTGGATTATTACTTTTTTTAAATGATTTAATAAAACAATGTAGCCAAGAGCCAACGAGTAAAAAAAAAAGTTTTATTGTTAAGAGCATGCACTAATGGACACCTCACCCAGGATCATCCCATTAACCTTTCCCCCCCCCACACTGGTACTTTATGATTAAGCCGTAATAGGAGGCGAAATAGGTCAGAGGGAGGATCCTGAGTGGTGCGTCTCTCTTTTTGTGCTTTTGCTGAGCGATAAAGTTGACTTTACCTTTTTGAGAATGGTGTGTGGCTAAGCTGAGGCTGCTCTGTATGCATAGTAAGAGCAGCATCAGGCCAGACGTCATCCAGGCCACGCCCCCGATGCATTTCATCCCCGCCCACAGGTGTTAGTAATGGAGGTGAGGATTCTACGGACAGGACTCCAGAATCTTCAACTCCATGACTAAGCCCTGTGGGCGGGGGAAATGCATTCGGGGGCGTGGCCTGGATGATGTCTGGCCTGACGCTGCACTTCACACAAAACCATGTATAGATTGTAAGAGCAGCCTCAGCCCAGGCCACGCCCCCGATGCATTTCACCCCGCCCACAGGTCATGGAGGTGAAGATTCTGAAGACAGGACTTTACGGAATCTTCAGCTCTATGACTAAGCCCTGTGGGCGGGGTGAAGCACATTTGGGGGGTGTGGCCTGAACGGAGTCTGGGCTGAGGCTGCTGTTGGTCTCAAATGCCACACATCACACAAAGCCCTGTATGGATAGTAAGAGCAGCCTCAGCCCAGACTCCATCCAGGCCACGCCACACCAACGCGTTTCACCTGCTCACAGGGCTTGGTCATGGAGGTGAAGATTCAATCATTTGTGAAGCATGCTGATAGGATGAAAGAGCAGAGTGATGAGCTCATCAAGCTGCTTTTCTCCCTATCCAATCAGAAGCTGGGGGAGGGGCAGGATCTGGAAATGTTACTGAACTGCATCCAAGTAAAATGAGGTCTTCTGCCCTGACGGGCAGGGGCTGTGCTGTGTAGCGGAGCTGTGTAAATCTCCGGACTGGATGGGCAAGAATGCAGGTGCTTTGGAAAGTTTTTATCTATTTCATGTGTAGTGAGCTGTTCACCTGGAGTTCGGATTTCTATCTACAGAGCGCTAAGCGGCAAACATTCTTATTATTGGTTGTGTGACAATAATGGATGTCTTCCCTTATGTGGCGATCTACTCTCCTCCGTACATACAAGACCGGCTCCTCTATAAACTGTTTGGATTCGACACGCGGCTCTCCAAATAAAGGCAATATAATAATCCTCCGAGAACGTGGAATAGTAAACACAGAACATAAGAGGAGAAAACACGCCGGCCTCCCGCCCAACACCCAACGTCCGCCGCCACCACCGCGTCTAATATCACCGGCGAGGAAAACAAAACCTGGATAGAAATATCAAATCTTCACTATTACATCACAGAGATATCAATGTAACAAAATCAAGAGCAGTGATGTCACTTCCTGATATCTGGAGAGCAGTGATGTCACTCCTGAACCCCTCATAATGGGCACAGCGGGTGTACAGACCCGGGAACTCAGCACAGGGATGGTGGGAACCCCTCATAATGGGCACAGTGGGTGTACAGACCCGGGAACTCAGCACAGGGATGGTGGGAACCCCTCATAATGGGCACAGCGGGTGTACAGACCCGGGAACTCAGCACAGGGATGGTGAGAACCCCTCATAATGGGCACAGCGGGTGTACAGACCTGGGAACTCAGCACAGGGATGGTGGGAACCCCTCATAATGGGCACAGCGGGTGTACAGACCCGGGAACTCAGCACAGGGATGGTGGGAACCCCTCATAATGGGCACAGCGGGTGTACAGACCCGGGAACTCAGCACAGGGATGGTGGGAACCCCTCATAATGGGCACAGCGGGTGTACAGACCCGGGAACTCAGCACAGGGATGGTGGGAACCCCTCATAATGGGCACAGCGGGTGTACAGACCCGGGAACTCAGCACAGGGATGGTGGGAACCCCTCATAATGGGCACAGCGGGTGTACAGACCCGGGAACTCAGCACAGGGATGGTGGGAACCCCTCATAATGGGCACAGCGGGTGTACAGACCCGGGAACTCAGCACAGGGATGGTGGGAACCCCTCATAATGGGCACAGCGGGTGTACAGACCCAGGAACTCAGCACAGGGATGGCAGGAACCCCTCATAATGGGCACAGCGGGTGTACAGACCCGGGAACTCAGCACAGGGATGGTGGGAACCCCTCATAATGGGCACAGCGGGTGTACAGACCCGGAACTCAGCACAGGGATGGTGGGAACCCCTCATAATGGGCACAGCGGGTGTACAGACCCGGGAACTCAGCACAGGGATGGTGGGAACCCCTCATAATGGGCACAGCGGGTGTACAGACCCGGGAACTCAGCACAGGGATGGCAGGAACCCCTCATAATGGGCACAGCGGGTGTACAGACCCAGGAACTCAGCACAGGGATGGCAGGAACCCCTCATAATGGGCACAGCGGGTATTTCTGGTTATCTTCAGGTCACTCCTGGGTTACTTTCTCAGTTGAGAGTTTGTACGGCGTCATTAATCTGTCCTGAAGGGATTAGCCTAATATCCTTGTTCTGAGACGTTGGGATTGGACCCTCCTATAGTTGGTGGATTTGTGGCGTTTTTCGCCTGACTGCCTCATGATATGAAGATTGTAACAAAGGATCTTTATTTGTATTTCCAGACATTCGGTGAATTATATCACAACGGAACCAGGAGAACGACTGACTGAGGGGATTTTTAGATCACAGAAATCCGCAGACTACAAAGAGTGTTGTTACCCTCTGGGGTGTGTAGGGTGGGAGGGCAATGCTGGGTACAGTTCTGATTGCCTGTCATGGATACCAATCTCACCTGTAATCAGCACTTTGGCCGGAGTTCCACTTTAACCCCTCGTCTATAATAGAAAAGTTCCACCTTTTATCATAGAAACAACCCTCGGAGCTCCAGCCAGTGACTTTGCCTAGACTAAGACAATATCATCAGTCTGCTGCAGGTAGAAGGAAGCATTTCCTCAGTCTTCTGTCCCTCCAGTGATCGGAGTGTAGATTGTAGTGCTGTGTAAAGTGATGGCACTATATACAGTGCCTGAAAAAGTATTCATACCCCTTGAAATTCCCCACATTTTGTTACAACCAAAAACGTAAATGTATTTTATTGGGATTTTATGTGATAGACCAACACAAAGTGTCACATAATTGTGAAGTGGAAGGAAAATGATAAATGATACAAATAAATCTGTGAAAAGTGTGTGTGGGGGAGGGGCATTTGTATGGCGCCCCCCGGAGTCAATACTGTGTAGAACCCCCTTTCTCTACAAGTCTTTTTGGGGATGTCTCTACCAGCTTTGCACATCTAGAGAGGGACATTTCTGCCCATTCTTCTTTGTAAAATATCTCAAGCTCTGTCAGATTGGATGGAGAGCGTCTGTGAACAGCAATTTTCAAGTCTTGCCACAGATTCTCAATGGGATTTAGGTCTGGACTGTGACTGGGCCATTCTAACACATGAATATGCTTTGATCTAAACCATTCCATTGTAGCTCTGGCTGGATGTTTCGGTTCGTTGTCCTGCTGGAAGGTGAACCTCCGCCCGGTCTCAAGTCTTTTGTAGACTCTAACAGGTTTTCTTCTAAGATTGTCCTGTATTTGTCTCCATCCATCTTCCCATCAACTCTGACCAGCTTCCCTGTCCCTGCTGAAGAAAAGCATCCCCACCACATGATGCTGCCACCACCATGTTTCACGGTGGGGATGGTGTGTTCAGGGTGATGTGCAGTGTTAGTTTCCCCCACACATAGCGTTTTGCTTTTAGGCCATAAAGTAGAATTTTGGTCTCCTCTGACCAGATCACCTTCTTCCACATGTTTGCTGTGTCCTCCACATGGCTTCTCACAAACTACAAACAGGACTTCTTATGACTTTCTTTCTCCAATGTCTTTCTTCTTGTCACTCTTCCATAAAGGGCAGATTTGTGGAGAACACGACTAATAGTTGTCCTGTGGACAGATTCTCCCACCTGAGCTGTGGATCTCTGCAGCTCCTCCAGAGTTACCATGGACCTCTTGGCTCTTCTCTGATGAATGTTCTCCTTGCCCGGCCGGTCAGTTTAGGTGGACGGCCATGTCTTGGTAGGTTTGCAGTTGTGCCATACTCTTTCCATTTTCCAATGATGGATTGAACAGAGCTCCGTGAGATCTTCAAAGCTTGGGAGATTTCATTATAACTTAACCCTGCTTTATACTTCTCCACTACTTTATCCCTGACCTGTCTGGTGTGTTCCTTGGCCTTCATGATGCTGTTTGTTCACTAAGGTTCTCTAACAAACCTCTGAGGGCTTCACAGAACAGCTGTATTTATACGGACATTAAATGACACACAGGTGGACTCTATTTACTAATTAGGTGACTTCTGAAGGCAATTGGTTCCTCTAGATTTTAGTTAGGGGTATCAGAGTAAAGGGGGCTAAATACAAACCCCCCCCCCCCCACACTTTTCACATATTTATTTGTATCATTTATCATTTTCCTTCCACTTCACAATTATGTGACACTTTGTGTTGGTCTATCACATAAAATCCCAATAAAATACATTTATGTTTTTGGTTGTAACATAACAAAGGTAAAGGGTAATTCTAACTTTTTTTTTAATAAAAAAATAGCAAATAAAGAAAATATAATATATTACATATAATTGCGACACTAATCATATTGAATGTTATTAAAAATGACCTTTCCTTTTTCAATCTGCAGCCGCTGTAAATTTCTATAAATGCAAAGCAATATGGCTGCCTGGAGTTGTTCTGTACACAGAGTGTATGCTGACCACTCCCCAGAAACATCCTTTCCTGATGTGTGATTGGCTCACCAATTTTCCCAGAAGTCTGCCTAAGATACAAATCAGATTTCAGGCATCCCCTGCAACAAAAATGTCATTTTTAGAGAGATACTTTCAATAGGAGCACATCTGAAGGGATGCAGGCCCTGCAGATTTCCTCATTAGTGCTCTGCAGCTGCACACCTGACAGTTCATTATGAAACCCCTCCTATTAGACCCACTGAGCGCAGAGGCACAGACCAACACACAGGGATTTCTTCAGAATAACAAAAGATAGGAATCTGCAACAAAGCTTGTTATAATCCTTGCAATGTACAGAGATCACCCAGAGGGGAAATGTTTTTTTTTCTCAACAAGTTAAGCTTTAAGTATCTGGAAGTACACAAAACTGCGCTGCACTGAATGGTTTGTTGGTGCAGCACCATGCATTTTGGCATGATTGTTAGCAGATGTATGAGGATACCATTAACAATTAATTGCATTGCCGCTCGTCTCCTTAAGGACAACACTTGTTTTGTGTATGTCGGGAAAGGTTGCGATTTTGCACATATAAGTGCGTACAATGGAGTACATGTGCGTTTCCGCATGTCATGTGTAGGGCAGTCCACTCATTTCCCTACACCTTTTGCAAAATCGCGTTACACTGAACTGCATGGTGTGCGTTACCATTAACACTTAGTGGCATTGCTGTGCATGTCGGGAAAGTGTGCGATTTTTGTGCGCAGTCACATCATGCGCAAAGTGTGAATGGGCCCCGAAGGTCCAAGCAACAGCCAGGCGACCGGGCATTTTCACAAGATGTGCGCAGTAGCCGCCGTGTAGATTGCTGTTTAGACCATCCAGGCTTTCCGGAGAATTCAGAGCAGCGCGTAGATCCGGAATGTTTACCAGCTCTGCGGCGATCGGCGAGGAGGTGGATTCTAATTTCAGCCTGGACACATAAATAATTCCACGGCGGCGCTACCCAGAGGCCGGCTGTGAGAGGACTGACATCTCCAACAAAGAGCCTGCAATGCGAGTGCGTTTATCTGAGCGCGGACGCAATAACAGAAGGCGATATCTTCATATCAATTGCATATTAACCACTTGCCTACCGGGCACTAACACCCCCCTTCCTGCCCAGGCCAGTTTTCAGCATTCAGCGCTGTCGCACTTTGAATGACAATTGCGCGGTCGTGCTACACTGTAACCAAACAAATTTTTTATCATTTTCTTCACACAAATAGATCTTTCTTTTGCTGGTATTTAATCACTGCTGTTTTTTTTTTTTTTTTTTTTTTACCAAAAAAAAAAAAAGACCAAAAATTTGGAAAAAAAAATGTTTTTTACTTTTTTTTTCTGTCAGTAAATTTTGTAACTAAGTATTTTTTCGCCATCACTGATGTGCGCTGATGAGGTGGCATCGATGGGCACAGATAGGGTGAACTGGTGGGCACTGATGAGGAAGCACTAATATGCCGCACTTATGTGCACTGATAGGTGGCACTGATAGGCGGCAGTGGCGGGCACTGATAGGTGGCACTGGTGGGCACAGATAGGTGGTACATATGGGCACTGATGGGCATTGATGGGTGGCACTAATGGGCGACACTGATGGACAGCAGTGATGGGCATTGATAGGCTCATAGGCGGCACTGATAGCCATAACTGACTGGCATGGCTAATGGTCACGGGTGGTACTTGTGGGCACTGATTGCTGCCACTGGTGGGCACTGTAGGCTGGCATTGGTGGGCACTGTATTGTGACACTGTATTTATTTATTGTAATCAGGGCACTGATGATCAGTGCCCTGATTACATCCCTACATGCCCCCCTGTGAGGAGATGCCGCTGATTGGCTCTCCTCGCCACAAACTCTGTCAGTGTGGCGCGAGGAGAGCCGATTACCGGCATCTCCGTGTTTACATGTGACCAGCTGTGATTGGTCACAGCCGATCACATGGTTAAAGAGCCGCAGATGCAGCACTTTACACAGATCGGGGTCGCGCCGTGTCCTAGCAGCGCAGACGCGATCCCCATGCTGCACGCCCCCGTGGGCACGCGAGAGTGGCCGTTCTGGGATGCCGTCATTTGACGGTGGGCGGGCAGCAAGTAGTTAAAGAGAAGGACAGCCATTGGAAGATCGCTAAATATGTCCTTTTTTAAATTTTTTTATATGGAGATGGGGTCATGGATGTAAAATTATTTGTGGCAGTATGATGCCCCCCCCCCCCCCAAAGTTCACGATTCCTCTTTGCCAGATTAGGACAGGAAGTGATGGAAAATCTCTCCAGAGACAGATATAATGGGATAGGATACTGAAAATGGTTTTTATTGCTGTTATCCCTCTTCCCTACTCTGTCCAGGAAGAAAAATGGCTGAAATCATGCTTTAACAAATCAAAAAGCAAAAAAAAAAACAGGTTGGGGTTCCCCTTTAATTGCCTCCGTTTCTTTTGCGAGTTTAAAGGGGAAAATAAAATTCTGCTCAGTTTCTGTGTTTCTCGCTTTGTGCTGTTTTTGTATGTTGCAACTTTAATGGTCTGCAGCTGTTCCTGATATTGCACGCTTTCTGGGACAATTATCCACTTTGCACTTGGATGGGGCTCCGTCCCCCCGGGGGCCGCAGGAGGATCGTGTTTTCCAGATACCAGAAAAAAAAAATCATTGTTTTGGTGATTTTTGGATGCGGCGGAGTAGAAAGCTCTGCAATGTGATGAGATTGTTCCAGGAAAAGTTAAAGCACAAAAAAAAAAAAAAAACTTTCTTAGGAACAAAAACCCGCAGCTTTTTTTTTTTTTTCTATCCCCCCCCCCCCAACTTTCTTCTCCTCTCTCTCCTTTTTTTTTGTTTTTTCCTCCTTCTTGTTTTCCACCTTCTCTCCCTCTCCCTTCCTTTCCTCCTTTAGTCTCCATGCACACTGGAGCTCATAATCGTCTGTTTTTGGGAGTTTTTTTTTTTTTTTAAAGCCCATAAACTCCCCTCTGTTATCCTATGTGTCCGTGGACACATGGACATTTTTGGACGTTTATCAGCAATGGAGATTATGGTCTGTTTTCTGAACACCATAAAATCACATTCGGCATTTTTTAACATTTTTGATACATTGGAAAAAAAGAAACCTCCAATAAACACCATTGCAAAAACGTGAAATGTTGAAAGACTCCCTGCAAAGCTACTGGCGTTTTTTATAATGTTATTTTAACGTCCAATGTGCATGGATCCTTAATCCCACTCCTCTTCCTCTCCTCTTCTCTTTTCTTTTTCCCCTCTCCTCTCCTTTCCCCTCTCCTTTCCCCTCTCCTTTTCCCTCTTCTTTCCCCTCTTCTTTCTCCTCTCCTTTCCCCTCTCCTTTCCCCTCTCCTTTC